>NW_027251121.1:0-65257 GCF_044704955.1 Pristiophorus japonicus
GCCCTAAACTCGCTCTAAACTCACTCTAAACCCGCACTAAACCCGCACTAAACTCTCTCTAAACCCGCTCGCTACCCACTCTAAACCCGCGCAAAACCCGCACTAAACCCGCTCTAAACTGCTCTAAATCCGGTCTAAACCACGCTAAACCCGCTCTAAACTTGTGCTAAACCACAATAAACCCTCTCTAAATCCACACTAAACCCACGCTAAACCTGCACTAAACCCGCACTAAACTCGCTCTAAACCCGCTCGAAACCCACTCTAAACTCGCGCAAAACCCTCGCTAAACCCGCTCTAAACCCACACTAAACACGCACTAAACCCGCACTAAACCTGCTCTAAACATGCTCTAAGCACGCACTAAACCCGCTCTAAACCCGCGCTAAACCCCCACTAACCCCAACCTAAACCCCCGCTAAACCCGCTCTAAACCCACACTAAACCCGCTCTAAACCCACTGTAACCCGCTCTAAACCCACGCTAAACCCCCACTAACCCCAACCTAAACCCCCGCTAAACCCTCTCTAAACCCGCTCTAAACACGCACTAAACCAGCACTAAACCCACACTAAACCCGCTCTAAACACGGACTAAACCCACATTAAACCCGTCCAAACCCGCACTAAACCCGCTCTAAACCCGCTCTAAACCCGTGCTAAACCCGCTCTAAACCCGCACTAAACCAGCACTAAACCCACGCTAAACGCGCACTGTTCCCACCCCTAACCTGCACTAAACTCGCGCTAAACCCGCACTAAACCCGCTCTAAACCCGCACTAAACCCGCTCAAAATACACTTTAAACCCGCTCTAAACCCGCTCTGAACCCGCACTAAACCCGCACTAAACCCGCACAAAACCCGTCCTAAACCGCACTAAACCCGCACTAAACACGCTCTAAGCCCGCACTAAACCCGCACTAAACCTGCTTTAAACGCGCACTAAACCCGCACTAAACCCACGCTAAACGCGCACTGTTCCCACCCCTAACCTGCACTAAACTCGCGCTAAACCCGCACTAAACCCGCTCTAAACCCGCACTAAACGCGCTCAAAATACGCTTTAAACCCGCTCTAAACCCACACTGAACCCGCTCTGAACCCGCACTAAACCCGCACTAAACCCGCACAAACCCGTCCTAAACCGCACTAAACCCGCACTAAACACGCTCTAAGCCCGCACTAAACCCGCTCTAAACCCGCACTAAACCCGCACTAAACCCGCACTAAACACGTTCTAAACCCGCACTAAACCCGCTCTAAAGCCGCACTAAACCCATGCTAAACCCGCTCTTAACCCACACTAAACCCGCGCAAAACCCGCACTAAACCCGCACTAAACCCACAAATCCCACACTAAACCCGCGCTAAACCCACACGAAACGCGCACTGTTCCCACGCCTAACCTGCACTAAACTCGCGTTAAACCTGCGCTAAACCCGCTCTAAACCCGCACTAAACCCGCTCCAAATACGCACTAAACCCGCTCTAAACCCGCACTAAATCTTCACTAAACCCACACTAAACCCGCTCTAAACCTGCACTAAACCCAATCTAAACCCGCCCTAAACTCGCTCTAAACTCACTCTAAACCCGCACTAAACCCGCACTAAACTCTCTCTAAACCCGCTCGCTACCCACTCTAAACCCGCGCAAAACCCGCACTAAACCCGCTCTAAATCCGCACTAAACCCGCACTAAACCTTCACTAAACCCAACTAAACCCGCTCTAAACCTGCACTAAACACAATCTAAACCCGCACTAAACCCGCACTAAACTCTCTCTAAACCCGCTCTAAACCCGCTCTTAACCCGCTCTAAACCTGCTCTAAACCCACACTAAACCCGCTGAAACTGCTCTAAATCCACTCTAAACCGCTCTAAACCCGCTCTAAACTCTCGCTAAACCCACACTAAACCCACAGTAAACTCGCTCTAAATCCACACTAAACCCACACTAAACCCGCACTAAACCCGCACTAAACTCGCTCTAAACCCGCTCGAAACCCACTCTAAACCCGTGCAAAACCCACGTTAAACCCGCGCTAAACCCGCTCTAAATCCGCACTAAACCCGCACTAAACCTTCACTAATCACACACTAAACACGCTCTAAACCTGCTCTAAACCCGCACTAAACCCGCTCTAAACCCGCACTAATCCCACACTAAACCTGCTCTAAACACGGACTAAACCCACATTAAACCCGTTCTAAACCCGCTCTAAACCCACACTAAACACTCTCTAAACCCACACTAAACCCGCTCTAAACCCGCACTGAACCCGCTCTAAACCTGCACTAAACCCGCTCTAAACCCACACTAAACCCGCACAAACCCGTCCTAAATCCGCACTAAACCCGCATTAAACACTCTCTAAACCCGCACTAAACCCGCACTGAACCCGCACTAAACACGCTCTAAACCCGCACTAAACCCACGCAAAACCCGCTCTAAAGCCACACTAAACCCATGCTAAACCCGCTCTAAACCCACACTAAACCCGCACTAAACCTGCTTTAAACGCGCACTAAACCCGCACTAAACCCACGCTAAACGCGCAGTTCCCACGCCTAACCTGCACTAAACTCGCGCTAAACCCGCTCTTAACCCACACTAAACACTCTCTAAACCCGCACTAAACCCGCTCTAAACCCGCACTGAACTCGCTCTAAACCCGCTCGAAACCCGCTCTAAACCCGCGCAAAACCCGCGTTAAACCCGCGCTAAACCCGCTCTAAATCCGCACTAAACCCGCACTAAACCTTCACTAAACACACTAAACCCGCTCTAAACTTGCTCTAAACCTGCACTAAACCTGCTCTAAACACGGACTAAACCCACATTAAACCCGCACTAAACCCGCTCTAAACTGCTCTAAATCCGCTCTAAACCGCTCTAAACCCGCTCTAAACTCGTGCTAAACCCACATTAAACCCGCTCTAAAGCCGCATTAAACCCGCACTAAACCCGCACTAAACTCTCTCTAAACCCGATCGAAACCCACTCGAAACTCGCGCAAAACCCACACTAAACCTGCTCTAAACACGGACTAAACCCACATTAAACCCGCACTAAACCCGCTCTAAACTGCTCTAAATCCACTCTAAACCGCTCTAAACCCGCTCTAAACTCGTGCTAAACCCACATTAAACCCGCTCTAAAGCCGCATTAAACCCGCACTAAACCCGCACTAAACTCTCTCTAAACCCGATCGAAACCCACTCTAAACTCGCGCAAAACCCTCGCTAAACCTGCGCTAAACCCGCTCTAAACCCACATTAAACACGCACTAAACCCGCACTAAACCCGCACTAAACCTGCTCTAAACACGGACTAAACCCACACTAAACCTGCACTAAACCCGCTCTAAACCCGCTCTAAACCCATTGTAAACCCGCTCTAAACCTGCACTAGCTCTAAACCCGCACTAAATCCACATTAAACCCGCTCTAAAGCCGCATTAAACCCGCACTAAACCCGCACTAAACTCTCTCTAAACCCGATCGAAACCCACTCTAAACCCGCGCAAAACACGCGCTAAACCCGTACTAAACCCGCTCTACATCCGCACTAAACCCGCACTAAACCTTCACTAAACCCACACTAAACCCGCTCTAAACCCGCTCTAAACCTGCACTAAACTCAATCTAAACCCGCACTAAACTCTCTCGAAACCCGCTCTAAACCCGCTCTTAACCCGCGCAAAACACGCACTAAACCCGCACTAAACCCGCTCTAAATCCACACTAAACCCGCACTAAACACACACTAAACCCGCTCTAAACCAGCACTAAACCCGATCCAAACACGGACTAAACCCACATTAAACCCGTTTTAAACCCGTACTAAACCCGTTCTAAACTGCACTAAACCCGCTCTAAACTCGTGCTAAACCCGCGCTAAACCCACAGTAAACCCGCTCTAAATCCACACTAAACCCGCACTAAACCCACGCGAAACCCGCACTAAACCAAATCTAAACCCGCTCTAAACCCGCTCTAAGCCCGCACTAAACCCGCACTAAACCCGCACGAAACTCTCTCTAAACCCGCTCGAAACCCACTCTAAACTCGCGCAAAACCCTCGCTAAACCTGCGCTAAACCCGCTCTAAACCCATACTAAACATGCACTAAACCCGCACTAAACCTGCTCTAAACACGCTCTAAGCCCGCACTAAACCCGCTCTAAACCCGCGCTATACCCCCACTAACCCCAACCTAAACCCCCGCTAAACCCGCTCTAAAACCGCACTAAACCAGCACTAAACCCACACTAAACCTGCTCTAAACACGGACTAAACCCACATTAAACCCGTTCTAAACCCGCACTAAACCCGCTCTAAACCCGCTCTAAACCCGTGCTAAACCCGCTCTAAACCCGCACTAAACCAGCACTAAACCCACACTAAACCCGCTCTAAACACGGACTAAACCCACATTAAACATGTTCTAAACCCGCACTAAACCCGCTCTAAACTGCTCTAAATCCGCTCTAAACCGCTCTAAACCCGCTCTAAACTCGTGCTAAACCCGCGCTAAACCCACACTAAACCCACAGTAAACCCGCTCTAAATCCGCACTAAACCCGCTCTAAACTGCTCTAAATCCGGTCTAAACCACGCTAAACCCGCTCTAAACTTGTGCTAAACCCACAATAAACCCGCTCTAAATCCACACTAAACCCACGCTAAACCTGCACTAAACCCGCACTAAACTCGCTCTAAACCTGCTCGAAACCCACTCTAAACTCGCGCAAAACCCTCGCTAAACCCGCTCTAAACCCACACTAAACACGCACTAAACCCGCACTAAACCTGCTCTAAACATGCTCTAAGCACGCACTAAACCCGCTCTAAACCCGCGCTAAACCCCCACTAACCCCAACCTAAACCCCCGCTAAACCCGCTCTAAACCCACACTAAACCCGCTCTAAACCCACTGTAAACCCGCTCTAAACCCACGCTAAACCCCCACTAACCCCAACCTAAACCCCCGCTAAACCCTCTCTAAACCCGCTCTAAACACGCACTAAACCAGCACTAAACCCACACTAAACCCGCTCTAAACACGGACTAAACCCACATTAAACCCGTTCCAAACCCGCACTAAACCCGCTCTAAACCCGCTCTAAACCCGTGCTAAACCCGCTCTAAACCCGCACTAAACCAGCACTAAACCCACGCTAAACGCGCACTGTTCCCACCCCTAACCTGCACTAAACTCGCGCTAAACCCGCACTAAACCCGCTCTAAACCCGCACTAAACCCGCTCAAAATACGCTTTAAACCCGCTCTAAACCCGCTCTGAACCCGCACTAAACCCGCACTAAACCCGCACAAACCCGTCCTAAACCGCACTAAACCCGCACTAAACACGCTCTAAGCCCGCACTAAACCCGCACTAAACCTGCTTTAAACGCGCACTAAACCCGCACTAAACCCACGCTAAACGCGCACTGTTCCCACCCCTAACCTGCACTAAACTCGCGCTAAACCCGCACTAAACCCGCTCTAAACCCGCACTAAACGCGATCAAAATACGCTTTAAACCCGCTCTAAACCCACACTGAACCCGCTCTGAACCCGCACTAAACCCGCACTAAACCCGCACAAACCCGTCCTAAACCGCACTAAACCCGCACTAAACACGCTCTAAGCCCGCACTAAACCCGCTCTAAACCCGCACTAAACCCGCACTAAACACGTTCTAAACCCGCACTAAACCCGCTCTAAAGCCGCACTAAACCCATGCTAAACCCGCTCTTAACCCACACTAAACCCGCGCAAAACCCGCACTAAACCCGCACTAAACCCACAAATCCCACACTAAACCCGCGCTAAACCCACACGAAACGCGCACTGTTCCCACGCCTAACCTGCACTAAACTCGCGTTAAACCTGCGCTAAACCCGCTCTAAACCCGCACTAAACCCGCTCTAAATACGCACTAAACCCGCTCTAAACCCGCACTAAATCTTCACTAAACCCACACTAAACCCGCTCTAAACCTGCACTAAACCCAATCTAAACCCGCCCTAAACTCGCTCTAAACTCACTCTAAACCCGCACTAAACCCGCACTAAACTCTCTCTAAACCCGCTCGCTACCCACTCTAAACCCGCGCAAAACCCGCACTAAACCCGCTCTAAACTGCTCTAAATCCGGTCTAAACCACGCTAAACCCGCTCTAAACTTGTGCTAAACCCACAATAAACCCTCTCTAAATCCACACTAAACCCACGCTAAACCTGCACTAAACCCGCACTAAACTCGCTCTAAACCCGCTCGAAACCCACTCTAAACTCGCGCAAAACCCTCGCTAAACCCGCTCTAAACCCACACTAAACACGCACTAAACCCGCACTAAACCTGCTCTAAACATGCTCTAAGCACGCACTAAACCCGCTCTAAACCCGCGCTAAACCCCCACTAACCCCAACCTAAACCCCCGCTAAACCCGCTCTAAACCCACACTAAACCCGCTCTAAACCCACTGTAAACCCGCTCTAAACCCACGCTAAACCCCCACTAACCCCAACCTAAACCCCCGCTAAACCCTCTCTAAACCCGCTCTAAACACGCACTAAACCAGCACTAAACCCACACTAAACCCGCTCTAAACACGGACTAAACCCACATTAAACCCGTTCCAAACCCGCACTAAACCCGCTCTAAACCCGCTCTAAACCCGTGCTAAACCCGCTCTAAACCCGCACTAAACCAGCACTAAACCCACGCTAAACGCGCACTGTTCCCACCCCTAACCTGCACTAAACTCGCGCTAAACCCGCACTAAACCCGCTCTAAACCCGCACTAAACCCGCTCAAAATACACTTTAAACCCGCTCTAAACCCGCTCTGAACCCGCACTAAACCCGCACTAAACCCGCACAAACCCGTCCTAAACCGCACTAAACCCGCACTAAACACGCTCTAAGCCCGCACTAAACCCGCACTAAACCTGCTTTAAACGCGCACTAAACCCGCACTAAACCCACGCTAAACGCGCACTGTTCCCACCCCTAACCTGCACTAAACTCGCGCTAAACCCGCACTAAACCCGCTCTAAACCCGCACTAAACGCGCTCAAAATACGCTTTAAACCCGCTCTAAACCCACACTGAACCCGCTCTGAACCCGCACTAAACCCGCACTAAACCCGCACAAACCCGTCCTAAACCGCACTAAACCCGCACTAAACACGCTCTAAGCCCGCACTAAACCCGCTCTAAACCCGCACTAAACCCGCACTAAACCCGCACTAAACACGTTCTAAACCCGCACTAAACCCGCTCTAAAGCCGCACTAAACCCATGCTAAACCCGCTCTTAACCCACACTAAACCCGCGCAAAACCCGCACTAAACCCGCACTAAACCCACAAATCCCACACTAAACCCGCGCTAAACCCACACGAAACGCGCACTGTTCCCACGCCTAACCTGCACTAAACTCGCGTTAAACCTGCGCTAAACCCGCTCTAAACCCGCACTAAACCCGCTCCAAATACGCACTAAACCCGCTCTAAACCCGCACTAAATCTTCACTAAACCCACACTAAACCCGCTCTAAACCTGCACTAAACCCAATCTAAACCCGCCCTAAACTCGCTCTAAACTCACTCTAAACCCGCACTAAACCCGCACTAAACTCTCTCTAAACCCGCTCGCTACCCACTCTAAACCCGCGCAAAACCCGCACTAAACCCGCTCTAAATCCGCACTAAACCCGCACTAAACCTTCACTAAACCCAACTAAACCCGCTCTAAACCTGCACTAAACACAATCTAAACCCGCACTAAACCCGCACTAAACTCTCTCTAAACCCGCTCTAAACCCGCTCTTAACCCGCTCTAAACCTGCTCTAAACCCACACTAAACCCGCTGAAACTGCTCTAAATCCACTCTAAACCGCTCTAAACCCGCTCTAAACTCTCGCTAAACCCACACTAAACCCACAGTAAACTCGCTCTAAATCCACACTAAACCCACACTAAACCCGCACTAAACCCGCACTAAACTCGCTCTAAACCCGCTCGAAACCCACTCTAAACCCGTGCAAAACCCACGTTAAACCCGCGCTAAACCCGCTCTAAATCCGCACTAAACCCGCACTAAACCTTCACTAATCACACACTAAACACGCTCTAAACCTGCTCTAAACCTGCACTAAACCCGCTCTAAACACGGACTAAACCCACCTTAAACCCGTTTTAAACCCGCACTAAACCCGCTCTAAACTGTTCTAAATCCGCTCTAAACCGCTCTAAACCCGCTCTAAACTCGTGCTAAACCCGCACTAAACCCACAGTAAACCCGCTCTAAATCCACACTAAACCCACGCTAAACCCGCACTAAACACGCACTAAACTCGCTCTAAACCCGCTCGAAACCCACTCTAAACTCGCGCAAAACCCTCGCTAAACCTGCGCTAAACCCGCTCTAAACCCACACTAAACACGCACTAAACCCGCAATAAACCTGCTCTAAACACGCTCTAAGCCCGCACAAAACCCGCTCTAAACCCGCGCTAAACCCCCAATAACCCCAACCTAAACCCCCACTAAACCCGCTCTAAAACCGCACTAAACCAGCACTAAACCCACACTAAACCTGCTCTAAACACGGACTAAACCCACATTAAACCCGTTCTAAACCCGCACTAAACCCGCTCTAAACACGTGCTAAACCCATACTAAACCCGCTCTAAACCCGCTCTAAACCCGCTCTAAACCCGCTCTAAACCCACACTAAACCCACTCTAAACCCACGGTAAACCCGCTCTAAACCTGCACTAAACGTGCTCTAAACCCGCACTAAATCCACATTAAACCCGCTCTAAAGCCGCATTAAACCCGCACTAAACCCGCACTAAACTCTCTCTAAACCCGATCGAAACCCACTCTAAACTCACGCAAAACCCTCGCTAAACCTGCGCTAAACCCGCTCTAAACCCGCACTAAACCCGCTCTAAATACGCACTATACCCGCTCTAAACCCGCGCTAAATCTTCACTAAACCCACACTAAACCCGCTCTAAACCTGCACTAAACCCAATCTAAACCCGCCCTAAACTCGCTCTAAACTCGCTCTAAACCCGCACTAAACCCGCACTAAACTCTCTCTAAACCCGCTCGCTACCCACTCTAAACCCGCGCAAAACCCGCACTAAACCCGCTCTAAATCCGCACTAAACCCGCACTAAACCTTCACTAAACCCAACTAAACCCGCTCGAAACCTGCACTAAACACAATCTAAACCCGCACTAAACCCGCACTAAACTCTCTCTAATCCCGCTCTAAACCCGCTCTTAACCCGCTCTAAACCTGCTCTAAACCCACACTAAACCCGCTCGAAACTGCTCTAAATCAACTCTAAACCGCTCGAAACTCTCGCTAAACCCACACTAAACCCACAGTAAACTCGCTCTAAATCCACACTAAACCCACACTAAACCCGCACTAAACCCGCACTAAACTCGCTCTAAACCCGCTCGAAACCCACTCTAAACCCGTGCAAAACCCGCGTTAAACACGCGCTAAACCCGCTCTAAATCCGCACTAAACCCGCACTAAACCTTCACTAATCACACACTAAACACGCTCTAAACCTGCTCTAAACCTGCACTAAACCCGCTCTAAACACGGACTAAACCCACCTTAAACCCGTTTTAAACCCGCACTAAACCCGCTCTAAACTGCTCTAAATCTGCTCTAAACCGCTCTAAACCCGCTCTAAACTCGTGCTAAACCCGCACTAAACCCACAGTAAACCCGCTCTAAATCCACACTAAACCCACGCTAAACCCGCACTAAACACGCACTAAACTCGCTCTAAACCCGCTCGAAACCCACTCTAAACTCGCGCAAAACCCTCGCTAAACCTGCGCTAAACCCGCTCTAAACCCACACTAAACCCGCACTAAACCCGCACTAAACCTGCTCTAAACACGCTCCAAGCCCGCACTAAACCCGCTCTAAACCCGCGCTAAACCCCCACTAACCCCAACCTAAACCCCCGCTAAACCCGCTCTAAAACCGCACTAAACCAGCACTAAACCCACACTAAACCTGCTCTAAACACGGACTAAACCCACATTAAACCCGTTCTAAACCCGCTCTAAACCCGTGCTATACCCACACTAAACCCGCTCTAAACCTGCACTAAACCCGCTCTAAACCCACACTAAACCCGCTCTAAACCCACTGTAAACCCGCTCTAAACCTGCACTAGCTCTAAACCCGCACTAAATCCACATTAAACCCGCTCTAAAGCCGCATTAAACCCGCACTAAACTCTCTCTAAACCCGATCGAAACCCACTCTAAACCCGCGCAAAACACGCGCTAAACCCGCACTAAACCCGCTCTAAATCCGCACTAAACCTTCACTAAACCCACACTAAACCCGCTCTAAACCCGCTCTAAACCTGCACTAAACCCAATCTAAACCCACACTAAACCCGCACTAAACCCGCACTAAACACACACTAAACCCGCTCTAAACCAGCACTAAACCCGCTCTAAATCCGCACTAAACCTTCACTAAACCCACACTAAACCCGCTCTAAACCCGCTCTAAACCTGCACTAAACCCAATCTAAACCCGCACTAAACCCGCACTAAACTCTCTCTAAACCCGCTCTAAACCCGCTCTTAACCCGCGCAAAACCCACACTAAACCTGCACTAAACCCGCTCTAAATCCACACTAAACCCACGCTAAACCCGCACTAAACACGCACTAAACTCGCTCTAAACCCGCTCGAAACCCACTCTAAACTCGCGCAAAACCCTCGCTAAACCTGCGCTAAACCCGCTCTAAACCCACACTAAACACGCACTAAACCCGCACTAAACCTGCTCTAAACACGCTCCAAGCCCGCACTAAACCCGCTCTAAACCCGCGCTAAACCCCCACTAA
The DNA here is from genome assembly GCF_044704955.1 of Pristiophorus japonicus. Taxonomy (NCBI): domain Eukaryota; kingdom Metazoa; phylum Chordata; class Chondrichthyes; family Pristiophoridae; genus Pristiophorus; species Pristiophorus japonicus. The sequence continues at coordinate 10,923 of NW_027251121.1, forward strand.
CCCCAACCTAAACCCCCGCTAAACCCGCTCTAAAACCGCACTAAACCAGCACTAAACCCACACTAAACCTGCTCTAAACACGGACTAAACCCACATTAAACCCGTTCTAAACCCGCTCTAAACCTGCACTAAACCCGCTCTAAACCCACACTAAACCCGCTCTAAACCCACTGTAAACCCGCTCTAAACCTGCACTAGCTCTAAACCCGCACTAAATCCACATTAAACCCGCTCTAAAGCCGCATTAAACCCGCACTAAACTCTCTCTAAACCCGATCGAAACCCACTCTAAACCCGCGCAAAACACGCGCTAAACCCGCACTAAACCCGCTCTAAATCCGCACTAAACCTTCACTAAACCCACACTAAACCCGCTCTAAACCCGCTCTAAACCTGCACTAAACCCAATCTAAACCCGCACTAAACCCGCACTAAACTCTCTCTAAACCCGCTCTAAACCCGCTCTTAACACGCGCAAAACCCACACTAAACCTGCACTAAACCCGCTCTAAATCCGCACTAAACCCGCACTAAACCCGCACTAAACACACACTAAACCCGCTCTAAACCAGCACTAAACCCGCTCCAAACACGGACTAAACCCACATTAAACCCGTTTTAAACCCGTAATAACCTGCTCTAAACTGCTCTAAATCCGCTCTAAACCGCACTAAACTCGTGCTAAACCCGCGCTAAACCCACAGTAAACCCGCTCTAAATCAACAGTAAACCCACGCGAAACCCGCACTAAACCCGCACTAAACCCGCTCTAAACCCGCTCGAAACCCACACTAAACAGGCACTAAACCCGCTCGAAACCCACTCTAAACTCGCGCAAAACCCTCGCTAAACCTGCGCTAAACCCGCTCTAAACCCATACTAAACCCGCACTAAACCCGCACTAAACCTGCTCTAAACACGCTCTAAGCCCGCACTAAACCCGCTCTAAACCCGCGCTATACCCCCACTAACCCCAACCTAAACCCCCGCTAAACCCGCTCTAAAACCGCACTAAACCAGCACTAAACCCACACTAAACCTGCTCTAAACACGGACTAAACCCACATTAAACCCGTTCTAAACCCGCTCTAAACCCGTGCTATACCCACACTAAACCCGCTCTAAACCTGCACTAAACCCGCTCTAAACCCACACTAAACCCGCTCTAAACCCACTGTAAACCCGCTCTAAACCTGCACTAGCTCTAAACCCGCACTAAATCCACATTAAACCCGCTCTAAAGCCGCATTAAACCCGCACTAAACTCTCTCTAAACCCGATCGAAACCCACTCTAAACCCGCGCAAAACACGCGCTAAACCCGCACTAAACCCGCTCTAAATCCGCACTAAACCTTCACTAAACCCACACTAAACCCGCTCTAAACCCGCTCTAAACCTGCACTAAACCCAATCTAAACCCGCACTAAACCCGCACTAAACTCTCTCTAAACCCGCTCTAAACCCGCTCTTAACACGCGCAAAACCCACACTAAACCTGCACTAAACCCGCTCTAAATCCGCACTAAACCCGCACTAAACCCGCACTAAACACACACTAAACCCGCTCTAAACCAGCACTAAACCCGCTCCAAACACGGACTAAACCCACATTAAACCCGTTTTAAACCCGTAATAACCTGCTCTAAACTGCTCTAAATCCGCTCTAAACCGCACTAAACTCGTGCTAAACCCGCGCTAAACCCACAGTAAACCCGCTCTAAATCAACAGTAAACCCACGCGAAACCCGCACTAAACCCGCACTAAACCCGCTCTAAACCCGCTCGAAACCCACACTAAACAGGCACTAAACCCGCTCGAAACCCACTCTAAACTCGCGCAAAACCCTCGCTAAACCTGCGCTAAACCCGCTCTAAACCCATACTAAACCCGCACTAAACCCGCACTAAACCTGCTCTAAACACGCTCTAAGCCCGCACTAAACCCGCTCTAAACCCGCGCTATACCCCCACTAACCCCAACCTAAACCCCCGCTAAACCCGCTCTAAAACCGCACTAAACCAGCACTAAACCCACACTAAACCTGCTCTAAACACGGACTAAACCCACATTAAACCCGTTCTAAACCCGCTCTAAACCCGTGCTATACCCACACTAAACCCGCTCTAAACCTGCACTAAACCCGCTCTAAACCCACACTAAACCCGCTCTAAACCCACTGTAAACCCGCTCTAAACCTGCACTAGCTCTAAACCCGCACTAAATCCACATTAAACCCGCTCTAAAGCCGCATTAAACCCGCACTAAACTCTCTCTAAACCCGATCGAAACCCACTCTAAACCCGCGCAAAACACGCGCTAAACCCGCACTAAACCCGCTCTAAATCCGCACTAAACCTTCACTAAACCCACACTAAACCCGCTCTAAACCCGCTCTAAACCTGCACTAAACCCAATCTAAACCCACACTAAACCCGCACTAAACCCGCACTAAACACACACTAAACCCGCTCTAAACCAGCACTAAACCCGCTCTAAATCCGCACTAAACCTTCACTAAACCCACACTAAACCCGCTCTAAACCCGCTCTAAACCTGCACTAAACCCAATCTAAACCCGCACTAAACCCGCACTAAACTCTCTCTAAACCCGCTCTAAACCCGCTCTTAACACGCGCAAAACCCACACTAAACCTGCACTAAACCCGCTCTAAATCCGCACTAAACCCGCACTAAACCCGCACTAAACACACACTAAACCCGCTCTAAACCAGCACTAAACCCGCTCCAAACACGGACTAAACCCACATTAAACCCGTTTTAAACCCGTAATAACCTGCTCTAAACTGCTCTAAATCCGCTCTAAACCGCACTAAACTCGTGCTAAACCCGCGCTAAACCCACAGTAAACCCGCTCTAAATCAACAGTAAACCCACGCGAAACCCGCACTAAACCCGCACTAAACCCGCTCTAAATCCGCTCGAAACCCACACTAAACAGGCACTAAACCCGCTCGAAACCCACTCTAAACTCGCGCAAAACCCTCGCTAAACCTGCGCTAAACCCGCTCTAAACCCATACTAAACCCGCACTAAACCCGCACTAAACCTGCTCTAAACACGCTCTAAGCCCGCACTAAACCCGCTCTAAACCCGCGCTATACCCCCACTAACCCCAACCTAAACCCCCGCTAAACCCGCTCTAAAACCGCACTAAACCAGCACTAAACCCACACTAAACCTGCTCTAAACACGGACTAAACCCACATTAAACCCGTTCTAAACCCGCTCTAAACCCGTGCTATACCCACACTAAACCCGCTCTAAACCTGCACTAAACCCGCTCTAAACCCACACTAAACCCGCTCTAAACCCACTGTAAACCCGCTCTAAACCTGCACTAGCTCTAAACCCGCACTAAATCCACATTAAACCCGCTCTAAAGCCGCATTAAACCCGCACTAAACTCTCTCTAAACCCGATCGAAACCCACTCTAAACCCGCGCAAAACACGCGCTAAACCCGCACTAAACCCGCTCTAAATCCGCACTAAACCTTCACTAAACCCACACTAAACCCGCTCTAAACCCGCTCTAAACCTGCACTAAACCCAATCTAAACCCACACTAAACCCGCACTAAACCCGCACTAAACACACACTAAACCCGCTCTAAACCAGCACTAAACCCGCTCTAAATCCGCACTAAACCTTCACTAAACCCACACTAAACCCGCTCTAAACCCGCTCTAAACCTGCACTAAACCCAATCTAAACCCGCACTAAACCCGCACTAAACTCTCTCTAAACCCGCTCTAAACCCGCTCTTAACCCGCGCAAAACCCACACTAAACCTGCACTAAACCCGCTCTAAATCCGCACTAAACCCGCACTAAACCCGCACTAAACACACACTAAACCCGCTCTAAACCAGCACTAAACCCGCTCCAAACACGGACTAAACCCACATTAAACCCGTTTTAAACCCGTAATAACCTGCTCTAAACTGCTCTAAATCCGCTCTAAACCGCACTAAACTCGTGCTAAACCCGCGCTAAACCCACAGTAAACCCGCTCTAAATCAACAGTAAACCCACGCGAAACCCGCACTAAACCCGCACTAAACCCGCTCTAAACCCGCTCGAAACCCACACTAAACAGGCACTAAACCCGCTCGAAACCCACTCTAAACTCGCGCAAAACCCTCGCTAAACCTGCGCTAAACCCGCTCTAAACCCATACTAAACCCGCACTAAACCCGCACTAAACCTGCTCTAAACACGCTCTAAGCCCGCACTAAACCCGCTCTAAACCCGCGCTATACCCCCACTAACCCCAACCTAAACCCCCGCTAAACCCGCTCTAAAACCGCACTAAACCAGCACTAAACCCACACTAAACCTGCTCTAAACACGGACTAAACCCACATTAAACCCGTTCTAAACCCGCACTAAACCCGCTCTAAACCCGCACTAATCCCACACTAAACCTGCTCTAAACACGGACTAAACCCACATTAAACCCGTTCTAAACCCGCACTAAACCCGCTCTAAACCCACACTAAACACTCTCTAAACCCACACTAAACCCGCTCTAAACCCGCGCAAAACCCACACTAAACCTGCACTAAACCCGCTCTAAACCCGCGCAAAACCCGCGTTAAACCCGCGCTAAACCCGCGCTAAATCCGCACTAAACCTTCACTAAACACACACTAAACCCGCTCTAAACTTGCTCTAAACCTGCACTAAACCTGCTCTAAACACGGACTAAACCCACATTAAACCCGCACTAAACCCGCTCTAAACTGCTCTAAATCCGCTCTAAACCGCTCTAAACCCGCTCTAAACTCGTGCTAAACCCACATTAAACCCGCTCTAAAGCCGCATTAAACCCGCACTAAACCCGCACTAAACTCTCTCTAAACCCGATCGAAACCCACTCTAAACTCGCGCAAAACCCTCGCTAAACCTGCGCTAAACCCGCTCTAAACCCACACTAAACACGCACTAAACCCGCACTAAACCTGCTCTTAACCCGCTCTAAATCTGCTCTAAACCCACACTAAACCCGCTCGAAACTGCTCTAAATCCACTCTAAACCGCTCTAAACTCTCGCTAAACCCACACTAAACCCGCACTAAACCCGCACTAAACTCGCTCTAAACCCGCTCGAAACCCACTCTAAACCCGTGCAAAACCCGCGTTAAACACGCGCTAAACCCGCTCTAAATCCGCACTAAACCCGCACTAAACCTTCACTAATCACACACTAAACACGCTCTAAACCTGCTCTAAACCTGCACTAAACCCGCTCTAAACACGGACTAAACCCACCTTAAACCCGTTTTAAACCCGCACTAAACCCGCTCTAAACTGCTCTAAATCCGCTCTAAACCGTTCTAAACCCGCTCTAAACTCATGCTAAACCCGCACTAAACCCACAGTAAACCCGCTCTAAATCCACACTAAACCCACGCTAAACCCGCACTAAACACGCACTAAACTCGCTCTAAACCCGCTCGAAACCCACTCTAAACTCGCGCAAAACCCTCGCTAAACCTGCGCTAAACCCGCTCTAAACCCACACTAAACCCGCACTAAACCCGCACTAAACCTGCTCTAAACACGCTCCAAGCCCGCACTAAACCCGCTCTAAACCCGCGCTAAATCCCCACTAACCCCAACCTAAACCCCCGCTAAACCCGCTCTAAAACCGCACTAAACCAGCACTAAACCCACACTAAACCTGCTCTAAACACGGACTAAACCCACATTAAACCCGTTCTAAACCCGCTCTAAACCCGTGCTATACCCACACTAAACCCGCTCTAAACCTGCACTAAACCCGCTCTAAACCCACACTAAACCCGCTCTAAACCCACTGTAAACCCGCTCTAAACCTGCACTAGCTCTAAACCCGCACTAAATCCACATTAAACCCGCTCTAAAGCCGCATTAAACCCGCACTAAACCCGCACTAAACTCTCTCTAAACCCGATCGAAACCCACTCTAAACCCGCGCAAAACACGCGCTAAACCCGCACTAAACCCGCTCTAAATCCGCACTAAACCTTCACTAAACCCACACTAAACCCGCTCTAAACCCGCTCTAAACCTGCAGTAAACCCAATCTAAACCCGCACTAAACCCGCACTAAACTCTCTCTAAACCCGCTCTAAACCCGCTCTAAACCCGCTCTTAACCCGCTCTTAACCCGCGCAAAACCCACACTAAACCTGCACTAAACCCGCTCTAAATCCGCACTAAACCCGCACTAAACCCGCACTAAACACACACTAAACCCGCTCTAAACCAGCACTAAACCCGCTCCAAACACGGACTAAACACACATTAAACCCGTTTTAAAACCGTACTAAACCTGCTCTAAACTGCTCTAAATCCGCTCTAAACCGCACTAAACTCGTGCTAAACCCGTGCTAAACCCACAGTAAACCCGCTCTAAATCAACAGTAAACCCACGCGAAACCCGCACTAAACCCGCACTAAACCCGCTCTAAACCCGCTCGAAACCCACACTAAACAGGCACTAAACCCGCACTAAACCTGCTCTAAACACACTCTAAGCCCGCACTAAACCCGCACTAAACTCTCTCTAAACCCGCTCGAAACCCACTCTAAACTCGCGCAAAACCCTCGCTAAACCTGCGCTAAACCCGCTCTAAACCCACACTAAACCCGCACTAAACCCGCACTAAACCTGCTCTAAACACGCTCTAAGCCCGCACTAAACCCGCTCTAAACCCGCGCTATACCCCCACTAACCCCAACCTAAACCCCCGCTAAACCCGCTCTAAAACCGCACTAAACCAGCACTAAACCCACACTAAACCTGCTCTAAACACGGACTAAACCCACATTAAACCCGTTCTAAACCCGCACTAAACCCGCTCTAAACCCGCACTAATCCCACACTAAACCTGCTCTAAACACGGACTAAACCCACATTAAACCCGTTCTAAACCCGCACTAAACCCGCTCTAAACCCACACTAAACACTCTCTAAACCCACACTAAACCCGCTCTAAACCCGCACTGAACCCGCTCTAAACCTGCACTAAACCCGCTCTAAACCCACTCTAAACCCACACTAAACCCGCACAAACCCGTCCTAAATCCGCACTAAACCCGCATTAAACACTCTCTAAACCCGCACTAAACCCGCTCTAAACCCGCACTGAACCCACGCAAAACCCGCTCTAAAGCCACACTAAACCCATGCTAAACCCGCTCTAAACCCACACTAAACCCGCACTAAACCTGCTTTAAACGCGCACTAAACCCGCACTAAACCCACGCTAAACGCGCAGTTCCCACGCCTAACCTGCACTAAACTCGCGCTAACCCCGCTCTTAACCCACACTAAACACTCTCTAAACCCGCACTAAACCCGCTCTAAACCCGCACTGAACTCGCTCTAAACCCGCTCGAAACCCGCTCTAAACCCGCGCAAAACCCGCGTTAAACCCGCGCTAAACCCGCTCTAAATCCGCACTAAACCCGCACTAAACCTTCACTAAACACACACTAAACCCGCTCTAAACTTGCTCTAAACCTGCACTAAACCTGCTCTAAACACGGACTAAACCCACATTAAACCCGCACTAAACCCGCTCTAAACTGCTCTAAATCCGCTCTAAACCGCTCTAAACCCGCTCTAAACTCGTGCTAAACCCACATTAAACCCGCTCTAAAGCCGCATTAAACCCGCACTAAACCCGCACTAAACTCTCTCTAAACCCGATCGAAACCCACTCTAAACTCGCGCAAAACCCTCGCTAAACCTGCGCTAAACCCGCTCTAAACCCACATTAAACATGCACTAAACCCGCACTAAACCTGCTCTAAACACGCTCTGCCCGCACTAAACCCGCTCTAAACCCGCGCTAAACCCCCACTAACCCCAACCTAAACCCCCGCTAAACCCGCTCTAAAACCGCACTAAACCAGCACTAAACCCACACTAAACCTGCTCTAAACACGGACTAAACCCACATTAAACCCGCACTAAACCCGCTCTAAACTGCTCTAAATCCACTCTAAACCGCTCTAAACCCGCTCTAAACTCGTGCTAAACCCACATTAAACCCGCTCTAAAGCCGCATTAAACCCGCACTAAACCCGCACTAAACTCTCTCTAAACCCGATCGAAACCCACTCTAAACTCGCGCAAAACCCTCGCTAAACCTGCGCTAAACCCGCTCTAAACCCACATTAAACACGCACTAAACCCGCACTAAACCTGCTCTAAACACGCTCCAAGCCCGCACTAAACCCGCTCTAAACCCGCGCTAAATCCCCACTAACCCCAACCTAAACCCCCGCTAAACCCGCTCTAAAACCGCACTAAACCAGCACTAAACCCACACTAAACCTGCTCTAAACACGGACTAAACCCACATTAAACCCGTTCTAAACCCGCTCTAAACCCGTGCTATACCCACACTAAACCCGCTCTAAACCTGCACTAAACCCGCTCTAAACCCACACTAAACCCGCTCTAAACCCACTGTAAACCCGCTCTAAACCTGCACTAGCTCTAAACCCGCACTAAATCCACATTAAACCCGCTCTAAAGCCGCATTAAACCCGCACTAAACCCGCACTAAACTCTCTCTAAACCCGATCGAAACCCACTCTAAACCCGCGCAAAACACGCGCTAAACCCGCACTAAACCCGCTCTAAATCCGCACTAAACCTTCACTAAACCCACACTAAACCCGCTCTAAACCCGCTCTAAACCTGCAGTAAACCCAATCTAAACCCGCACTAAACCCGCACTAAACTCTCTCTAAACCCGCTCTAAACCCGCTCTAAACCCGCTCTTAACCCGCTCTTAACCCGCGCAAAACCCACACTAAACCTGCACTAAACCCGCTCTAAATCCGCACTAAACCCGCACTAAACCCGCACTAAACACACACTAAACCCGCTCTAAACCAGCACTAAACCCGCTCCAAACACGGACTAAACCCACATTAAACCCGTTTTAAAACCGTACTAAACCTGCTCTAAACTGCTCTAAATCCGCTCTAAACCGCACTAAACTCGTGCTAAACCCGCGCTAAACCCACAGTAAACCCGCTCTAAATCAACAGTAAACCCACGCGAAACCCGCACTAAACCCGCACTAAACCCGCTCTAAATCCGCTCGAAACCCACACTAAACAGGCACTAAACCCGCACTAAACCTGCTCTAAACACACTCTAAGCCCGCACTAAACCCGCACTAAACTCTCTCTAAACCCGCTCGAAACCCACTCTAAACTCGCGCAAAACCCTCGCTAAACCTGCGCTAAACCCGCTCTAAACCCACACTAAACCCGCACTAAACCCGCACTAAACCTGCTCTAAACACGCTCTAAGCCCGCACTAAACCCGCTCTAAACCCGCGCTATACCCCCACTAACCCCAACCTAAACCCCCGCTAAACCCGCTCTAAAACCGCACTAAACCAGCACTAAACCCACACTAAACCTGCTCTAAACACGGACTAAACCCACATTAAACCCGTTCTAAACCCGCACTAAACCCGCTCTAAACCCGCACTAATCCCACACTAAACCTGCTCTAAACACGGACTAAACCCACATTAAACCCGTTCTAAACCCGCACTAAACCCGCTCTAAACCCACACTAAACACTCTCTAAACCCACACTAAACCCGCTCTAAACCCGCACTGAACCCGCTCTAAACCTGCACTAAACCCGCTCTAAACCCACTCTAAACCCACACTAAACCCGCACAAACCCGTCCTAAATCCGCACTAAACCCGCATTAAACACTCTCTAAACCCGCACTAAACCCGCTCTAAACCCGCACTGAACCCACGCAAAACCCGCTCTAAAGCCACACTAAACCCATGCTAAACCCGCTCTAAACCCACACTAAACCCGCACTAAACCTGCTTTAAACGCGCACTAAACCCGCACTAAACCCACGCTAAACGCGCAGTTCCCACGCCTAACCTGCACTAAACTCGCGCTAACCCCGCTCTTAACCCACACTAAACACTCTCTAAACCCGCACTAAACCCGCTCTAAACCCGCACTGAACTCGCTCTAAACCCGCTCGAAACCCGCTCTAAACCCGCGCAAAACCCGCGTTAAACCCGCGCTAAACCCGCTCTAAATCCGCACTAAACCCGCACTAAACCTTCACTAAACACACACTAAACCCGCTCTAAACTTGCTCTAAACCTGCACTAAACCTGCTCTAAACACGGACTAAACCCACATTAAACCCGCACTAAACCCGCTCTAAACTGCTCTAAATCCGCTCTAAACCGCTCTAAACCCGCTCTAAACTCGTGCTAAACCCACATTAAACCCGCTCTAAAGCCGCATTAAACCCGCACTAAACCCGCACTAAACTCTCTCTAAACCCGATCGAAACCCACTCTAAACTCGCGCAAAACCCTCGCTAAACCTGCGCTAAACCCGCTCTAAACCCACATTAAACATGCACTAAACCCGCACTAAACCTGCTCTAAACACGCTCTGCCCGCACTAAACCCGCTCTAAACCCGCGCTAAACCCCCACTAACCCCAACCTAAACCCCCGCTAAACCCGCTCTAAAACCGCACTAAACCAGCACTAAACCCACACTAAACCTGCTCTAAACACGGACTAAACCCACATTAAACCCGCACTAAACCCGCTCTAAACTGCTCTAAATCCACTCTAAACCGCTCTAAACCCGCTCTAAACTCGTGCTAAACCCACATTAAACCCGCTCTAAAGCCGCATTAAACCCGCACTAAACCCGCACTAAACTCTCTCTAAACCCGATCGAAACCCACTCTAAACTCGCGCAAAACCCTCGCTAAACCTGCGCTAAACCCGCTCTAAACCCACATTAAACACGCACTAAACCCGCACTAAACCTGCTCTAAACACGCTCTGCCCGCACTAAACCCGCTCTAAACCCGCGCTAAACCCCCACTAACCCCAACCTAAACCCCCGCTAAACCCGCTCTAAAACCGTACTAAACCAGCACTAAACCCACACTAAACCTGCTCTAAACACGGACTAAACCCACATTAAACCCGTTCTAAACCCGCTCTAAACCCGTGCTAAACCCACACTAAACCCGCTCTAAACCTGCACTAAACCCGCTCTAAACCCACACTAAACCCGCTCTAAACCCATTGTAAACCCGCTCTAAACCTGCACTAGCTCTAAACCCGCACTAAATCCACATTAAACCCGCTCTAAAGCCGCATTAAACCCGCACTAAACCCGCACTAAACTCTCTCTAAACCCGATCGAAACCCACTCGAAACCCGCGCAAAACACGCGCTAAACCCGTACTAAACCCGCTCTACATCCGCACTAAACCCGCACTAAACCTTCACTAAACCCACACTAAACCCGCTCTAAACACGCTCTAAACCTGCACTAAACCCAATCTAAACCCGCACTAAACTCTCTCGAAACCCGCTCTAAACCCGCTCTTAACCCGCGCAAAACACGCACTAAACCCGCACTAAACCCGCTCTAAATCCACACTAAACCCGCACTAAACACACACTAAACCCGCTCTAAACCAGCACTAAACCCGATCCAAACACGGACTAAACCCACATTAAACCCGTTTTAAACCCGTACTAAACCCGTTCTAAACTGCACTAAACCCGCTCTAAACTCGTGCTAAACCCGCGCTAAACCCACAGTAAACCCGCTCTAAATCCACACTAAACCCGCACTAAACCCACGCGAAACCCGCACTAAACCAAATCTAAACTCGCTCTAAACCCGCTCTAAGCCCGCACTAAACCCGCACTAAACCCGCACTAAACTCTCTCTAAACCCGCTCGAAACCCACTCTAAACTCGCGCAAAACCCTCGCTAAACCTGCGCTAAACCCGCTCTAAACCCATACTAAACATGCACTAAACCCGCACTAAACCTGCTCTAAACACGCTCTAAGCCCGCACTAAACCCGCTCTAAACCCGCGCTATACCCCCACTAACCCCAACCTAAACCCCCGCTAAACCCGCTCTAAAACCGCACTAAACCAGCACTAAACCCACACGAAACCTGCTCTAAACACGGACTAAACCCACATTAAACCCGTTCTAAACCCGCACTAAACCCGCTCTAAACCCGCTCTAAACCCGTGCTAAACCCGCTCTAAACCCGCACTAAACCAGCACTAAACCCACACTAAACCTGCTCTAAACACGGACTAAACCCACATTAAACCTGTTCTAAACCCGCACTAAACCCGCTCTAAACTGCTCTAAATCCGCTCTAAACCGCTCTAAACCCGCTCTAAACTCGTGCTAAACCCGCGCTAAACCCACACTAATCCCACAGTAAACCCGCTCTAAATCCGCACTAAACCCGCTCTAAACTGCTCTAAATCCGGTCTAAACCACGCTAAACCCGCTCTAAACTTGTGCTAAACCCACAATAAACCCGCTCTAAATCCACACTAAACCCATGCTAAACCTGCACTAAACCCGCACTAAACTCGCTCTAAACCCGCTCGAAACCCACTCTAAACTCGCGCAAAACCCTCGCTAAACCCGCTCTAAACCCACACTAAACACGCACTAAACCCGCACTAAACCTGCTCTAAACACGCTCTAAGCACGCACTAAACCCGCTCTAAACCCGCGCTAAACCCCCACTAACCCCAACCTAAACCCCCGCTAAACCCGCTCTAAACCCACACTAAACCCGCTCTAAACCCACTGTAAATCCGCTCTAAACCTACACTAAACGTGCTCTAAACCCGCACTAAATCCACATTAAACCCGCTCTAAAGCCGCATTAAACCCGCACTAAACTCTCTCGAAACCCGATCGAAACCCACTCTAAACCCGCGCAAAACACGCGCTAAACGCGCTCTAAACCCGCACTAAACCTTCACTAAACCCATACTAAACCCGCTCAAAACCTGCACTAAACCCAATCTAAACCCGCACTAAGCCCACACTAAACTCTCTCTAAACCCGCTCTAAACCCGCACTAAACCCACAGTAAACCCGCTCTAAATCCACGCTAAACCCCCACTAACCCCAACCTAAATCCCCGCTAAACCCTCTCTAAACCCGCTCTAAACCCGCACTAAACCAGCACTAAACCCACACTAAACCCGCTCTAAACACGGACTAAACCCACATTAAACCCATTTTAAACCCGCACTAAACCCGCTCTAAACTGCTCTAATTCTGTTCTAAATCCGCTCTAAACTCGTGCTAAACCCGCGCTAAACCCACAGTAAACCCGCTCTAAATCCACACTAAACCCGAGCAAAACCCGCGTTAAACCCGCGCTAAACCCGCAAGAAACCCGCACTAAACACACACTAAACCCGCACTAAACCTGCTCGAAACACTTTCTAAGCCCGCACTAAACCCGCTCTAAACCCGCTCTAAACCTGCACTAAACCCGCTCTAAACCCACGCTAAACCCCCACTAACCCCAACCTAAACCCCCGCTAAACCCTCTCTAAACCCGCTCTAAACACGCACTAAACCAGCACTAAACCCACACTAAACCCGCTCTAAACACGGACTAAACCCACATTAAACCCGTTCTAAACCCGCACTAAACCCGCTCTAAACCCGCTCTAAACCCGTGCTAAACCCGCTCTAAACCCGCACTAAACCAGCACTAAACCCATACTAAACCCGCTCTAAACACGGACTAAACCCACATTAAACCTGTTCTAAACCCGCACTAAACCCGCTCTAAACTGCTGTAAATCCGCTCTAAACCGCTCTAAACCTGCTCTAAACTCGTGCTAAACCCGCGCTAAACCCACACTAAACCCACAGTAAACCCGCTCTAAATCCTCACTAAACCCGCTCTAAACTGCTCTAAATCCGGTCTAAACCACGCTAAACCCGCTCTAAACTTGTGCTAAACCCACAATAAACCCGCTCTAAATCCACACTAAACCCACGCTAAACCTGCACTAAACCCGCACTAAACTCGCTCTAAACCCGCTCGAAACCCACTCTAAACTCGCGCAAAATCCTCGCTAAACCCGCTCTAAACCCACACTAAACACGCACTAAACCCGCACTAAACCTGCTCGAAACACGCTCTAAGCACGCACTAAACCCGCTCTAAACCCGCGCTAAACCCCCACTAACCCCAACCTAAACCCCCGCTAAACCCGCTCTAAACCCACACTAAACCCGCTCTAAACCCACTGTAAACCCGCTCTAAACCTACACTAAACGTGCTCTAAACCCGCACTAAATCCACATTAAACCCGCTCTAAAGCCGCATTAAACCCGCACTAAACTCTCTCGAAACCCGATCGAAACCCACTCTAAACCCGCGCAAAACACGCGCTCTAAACCCGCACTAAACCTTCACTAAACCCACACTAAACCCGCTCAAAACCTGCACTAAACCCAATCTAAACCCGCACTAAGCCCACACTAAACTCTCTCTAAACCCGCTCTAAACCCGCACTAAACCCACAGTAAACCCGCTCTAAATCCACGCTAAACCCCCACTAACCCCAACCTAAACCCCCGCTAAACCCTCTCTAAACCCGCTCTAAACCCGCACTAAACCAGCACTAAACCCACACTAAACCCGCTCTAAACACGGACTAAACCCACATTAAACCCATTTTAAACCCGCACTAAACCCGCTCTAAACTGCTCTAATTCTGTTCTAAATCCGCTCTAAACTCGTGCTAAACCCGCGCTAAACCCACAGTAAACCCGCTCTAAATCCACACTAAACCCATGCTAAACCCGCACTAAACCCGCACTAAACTCGCTCTAAACCCGCTCGAAACCCACTCTAAACTCGCGCAAAACCCTCGCTAAACCTGCGCTAAACCCGTTCTAATCCAACACTAAACACGCACTAAACCCACACTAAACCTGCTCTAAACACGCTCTAAGCCCGCACTAAACCCGCTCTAAACCCGCGCTAAACCCCCACTAACCCCAACCTAAACCCCCGCTAAACCTGCTCTAAACCCACACTAAACCTGCTCTAAACACGGACTAAACCCACATTAAACCCGTTCTAAATCTGCACTAAACCCGCTCTAAACCCGTGCTAAACCCACACTAAACCCGCTTTAAACCTGCACTAAACCCACTCTAAACCCGTTCTAAACCCACTAAACCCGCTCTAAACCCACTGTAAACCCGCTCTAAACCTGCGCTAAACGTGCTCTAAACCCGCACTAAATCCACATTAAACCCGCTCTAAAGCCGCATTAAACCCGCACTAAACTCTCTCTAAACCCGATCGAAACCCCCGCTAAACCCGCTCTAAACCCACACTAAACCTGCTCTAAACACGGACTAAACCCACATTAAACCCGTTCTAAATCCGCACTAAACCCGCTCTAAACCCGTGCTAAACCCACACTAAACCCGCTCTAAACCTGCACTAAACCCGCTCTAAACCCGCTCTAAACCCACACTAAACACACACTAAACCCGCACTAAACCTGCTCTAAACACGCTCTAAGCCCGCACTAAACCCGCTCTAAACCCGCGCTAAACCCCCACTAACCACAACTTAAACCACCGCTAAACCCGCTCTAAACCCACACTAAACCCGCTCTAAACCCACTGTAAACCCGCTCTAAACCTGCACTAAACGTGCTCTAAACCCGCACTAAATCCACATTAAACCCGCTCTAAAGCCGCATTAAACGCGCACTAAACTCTCTCTAAACCCGATCGAAACCCACTCTAAACCCACGCAAAACACGCGCTAAACCCGCACTAAACCCGCTCTAAACCCGCACTAAACCTTCACTAAACCCACACTAAACCCGCTCTAAACCTGCACTAAACCCAATCTAAACCCGCTCTAAATCCACACTAAACCCACGCTAAACACGCATTAAACTCGCTCTAAACCCACTCGAAACCCACTCTAAACCCGAGCAAAACCCGCGTTAAACCAGCGCTAAGCCCGCAAGAAACCCGCACTAAACACGCACGAAACCAGCACTAAACCTGCTCTAAACACGCTCTAAGCCCGCACTAAACCCTCTCTAAACCCGCTCTAAACCCGCACTAAACCAGCACTAAACCCGCTCGAAACACGGACTAAACCCACATTTAACCCATTTTAAACCCGCACTAAACCAGCTCTAAACTGCTCTAAACCCGCTCTAAACTTGTGCTAAACCCGCGCTAAACCCACAGTAAACCCGCTCTAAATCCACACTAAACCCGCACTAAACCCACACTAAACCCGCACTAAACTCGCTCTAAACCCGATCGAAACCCACTCTAAACTTGCGCAAAACCCTCGCTAAACCTGCGCTAAACCCGCTCTAAACCCACACTAAACACGCACTAAACCCGCACTAAACCTGCTCTAAACACGCTCTAAGCCCGCACTAAACCCGCTCTAAACCCGCGCTAAACCCCCACTAACCCCAACCTAAACCCCCGCTAAACCCGCTCTAAACCCACACTAAACCTGCTCTAAACACGGACTAAACCCACATTAAACCCGTTCTAAATCCGCACTAAACCCGCTCTAAACCCGTGCTAAACCCGCACTAAACCCGCTCTAAACCCATTGTAAACCCGCTCTAAACCTGCACTAAACGTGCTCTAAACCCGCACTAAATCCACATTAAACCCGCTCTAAAGCCGCATTAAACCCGCACTAAACTCTCTCTAAACCCGATCGAAACCCCCGCTAAACCCGCTCTAAACCCACACTAAACCTGCTCTAAATACGGACTAAACCCACATTAAACACGTTCTAAATCCGCACTAAACCCGCTCTAAACCCGCACTAAACCCACACTAAACCCGCTCTAAACCTGCACTAAACCCGCTCTAAACCCGCGCTAAACCCCCACTAAACCCAACCTAAACCCCCGCTAAACCCGCTCTAAACCCACACTAAACCCGCTCTAAACCCACTGTAAACCCGCTCTAAAACTGCACTAAACGTGCTCAAACCCGCACTAAGTCCACATTAAACCCGCTCTAAAGCCGCATTAAACCTGCACGAAACCTTCACTAAACTCACACTATAAACTCTCTCGAAACCCGATCGAAACCCACTCTAAACCCGCGCAAAACCCAATCTAAACCCGCACTAAGCCCACACTAAACTCTCTCTAAACCCGCTCTAAACCCGCGCTAAACCCGCACTAAACCCACAGTAAACCCGCTCTAAATCCACGCTAAACAACCACTAACCCCAACCTAAACCCCCGCTAAACCCACTCTAAACCCGCTCTAAACCCGCACTAAACCAGCACTAAACCCACACTAAACCCGCTCTAAACACGGACTAAACCCACATTAAACCCATTTTAAACCCGCACTAAACCCGCTCTAAACTGCTCTAATTCCGCTCTAAACCCGCTCTAAACTCGTGCTAAACCCGCGCTAAACCCACAGTAAACCCGCTCTAAATCCACACTAAACCCACGCTAAACCCGCACTAAACCCGCACTAAACTCGCTCTAAACCCGCTCGAAACCCACTCTAAACTCGCGCAAAATCCTCGCTACACCTGCGCTAAACCCGCTCTAAACCCACACTAAACACGCACTAAACCCACACTAAACCTGCTCTAAACACGCTCTAAGCCCGCACTAAACCCGCTCTAAACCCGCGCTAAACCCCCACTAACCCCAACCTAAACCCCCGCTAAACCTGCTCTAAACCCACACTAAACCTGCTCTAAACACGGACTAAACCCACATTAAACCCGTTCTAAATCTGCACTAAACCCGCTCTAAACCCGTGCTAAACCCACACTAAACACGCTCTAAACCTGCACTAAACCGACTCTAAACCCGCTCTAAACTCACACTATACCCGCTCTAAACCCACTGTAAACCCGCTCTAAACCTGCGCTAAACGTGCTCTAAACCCGCACTAAATCCACATTAAACCCGCTCTAAAGCCGCATTAAACCCGCACTAAACTCTCTCTAAACCCGATCGAAACCCCCGCTAAACCCGCTCTAAACCCACACTAAACCTGCTCTAAACACGGACTAAACCCACATCAAACCCGTTCTAAATCCGCACTAAACCCGCTCTAAACCCGCTCTAAACCCACACTAAACACGCACTAAACCCGCACTAAACCTGCTCTAAACACACTCTAAGCCCGCAGTAAACCCGCTCTAAACCCGCTCTAAACCTGCACTAAACGTGCTCTAAACCCGCACTAAATCCACATTAAACCCGCTCTAAAGCCGCATTAAACCCGCACTAAACTCTCTCTAAACCCGATCGAAACCCACTCTAAACCCACGCAAAACATGCGCTAAACCCGCACTAAACCCGCTCTAAACCCGCACTAAACCTTCACTAAACCCACACTAAACCCGCTCTAAACCTGCACTAAACCCAATCTAAACCCGCATTAAATCCGCACTAAACCCACAGTAAACCCGCTCTAAATCCACACTAAACCCACGCTAAACACGCATTAAACTCGCTCTAAACCCGCTCGAAACCCACTCTAAACCCGAGCAAAACCCGCGTTAAACCCGCGCTAAACCCGCAAGAAACCCGCACTAAACACGCACGGAACCCGCACTAAACCTGCTCTAAACACTTTCTAAGCCCGCACTAAACCCGGTCTAAACCCGATCTAAACCTGCACTAAACCCGCTCTAAACCCACGCTAAACCCCCACTAACCCCAACCTAAACCCCCGCTAAACCCTCTCTAAACCCGCTCTAAACACGCACTAAACCAGCACAAAACCCACACTAAACCCGTGCTAAACCCGCTCTAAACCCGCACTAAACCAGCACTAAACCCACACTAAACCCGCTCTAAACACGGACTAAACCCACATTAAACCTGTTCTAAACCCGCACTAAACCCGCTCTAAACTGCTCCAAATCCGCTCTAAACCGCTCTAAACCCGCTCTAAACTCGTGCTAAACCCGCGCTAAACCCACACTAAACCCACAGTAAACCCGCTCTAAATCCGCACTAAACCCGCTCTAAACTGCTCTAAATCCGGTCTAAACCACGCTAAACCCGCTCTAAACTTGTGCTAAACCCACAATAAACCCGCTCTAAATCCACACTAAACCCACGCTAAACCTGCACTAAACCCGCACTAAACTCGCTCTAAACCCGCTCGAAACCCACTCTAAACTCGCGCAAAACCCTCGCTAAACCCGCTCTAAACCCACACTAAACACGCACTAAACCCGCACTAAACCTGCTCTAAACACGCTCTAAGCACGCACTAAACCAGCTCTAAACCCGCACTAAACCCCCACTAACCCCAACCTAAACCCCCGCTAAACCCGCTCTAAACCCACATTAAACACGCTCTAAACCCACTGTAAACCCGCTCTAAACCTACACTAAACGTGCTCTAAACCCGCACTAAATCCACATTAAACCCGCTCTAAAGCCGCATTAAACCCGCACTAAACTCTCTCGAAACCCGATCGAAACCCACTCTAAACCCGCGCAAAACACGCGCTAAACCCGCTCTAAACCCGCACTAAACCTTCACTAAACCCACACTAAACTCGCTCAAAACCTGCACTAAACCCAATCTAAACCCGCACTAAGCCCACACTAAACTCTCTCTAAACCCGCTCTAAACCCGCACTAAACCCACAGTAAACCCGCTCTAAATCCACGCTAAACCCCCACTAACCCCAACCTAAACCCCCGCTAGACCCTCTCTAAACCCGCTCGAAACCCGCACTAAACCAGCACTAAACCCACACTAAACCCGCTCTAAACACGGACTAAACCCACATTAAACCCATTTTAAACCCGCACTAAACCCGCTCTAAACTGCTCTAATTCTGTTCTAAATCCGCTCTAAACTCGTGCTAAACCCGCGCTAAACCCACAGTAAACCCGCTCTAAATCCACACTAAACCCACGCTCCCACGCTAAACTCACGCAAAACCCTCGCTAAACCTGCGCTAAACCCGTTCTAAACCCACACTAAACACGCACTAAACCCACACTAAACCTGCTCTAAACACGCTCTAAGCCCGCACTAAACCCGCTCTAAACCCGCGCTAAACCCCCACTAACCTCAACCTAAACCCCCGCTAAACCTGCTCTAAACCCACACTAAACCTGCTCTAAACCCACATTAAACCCGTTCTAAATCTGCACTAAACCCGCTCTAAACCCGTGCTAAACCCACACTAAACACGCTCTAAACCTGCACTAAACCCACTCTAAACCCGCTCTAAACCCACACTAAACCTGCTCTAAACAAACTGTAAACCCGCTCTAAACCTGCGCTAAACGTGCTCTAAACCCGCACCAAATCCACATTAAACCCGCTCTAAAGCCGCATTAAACCCGCACTAAACTCTCTCTAAACCCGATCGAAACCCCCGCTAAACCCGCTCTAAACCCACACTAAACCTGCTCTAAACCCGTGCTAAACCCACACTAAACCCGCTCTAAATCCGCACTAAACCCGCTCTAAACCCGCTCTAAACCCACACTAAACACACACTAAACCCGCACTAAACCTGCTCGAAACACGCTCTAAGCCCGCACTAAACCCGCTCTAAACCCGCGCTAAATCCCCACTAACCCCAACCTAAACCACCGCTAAACCCGCTCTAAACCCACACTAAACCCGCTCTAAACCCACTGTAAACCCGCTCTAAACCTGCACTAAACGTGCTCTAAACCCGCACTAAATCCACATTAAACCCGCTCTAAAGCCGCATTAAACCCGCACTAAACTCTCTCTAAACCCGATCGAAACCCACTCTAAACCCACGCAAAACACGCGCTAAACCCGCACTAAACCGCTCTAAACCCGCACTAAACCTTCAATAAACCCACACTAAACCCGCTCTAAACCTGCACTAAACCCAATCTAAACCCGCATTAAACCCGCACTAAACCCACAGTAAACCCGCTCTAACTCCACACTAAACCCACACTAAACACGCATTAAACTCGCTCTAAACCCACTCGAAACCCACTCTAAACCCGAGCAAAACCCGCGTTAAACCCGCGCTAAGCCCGCAAGAAACCCGCACTAAACACGCACTAAACCCGCACTAAACCTGCTCTAAACACGCTCTAAGCCCGCACTCAACCCTCTCTAAACCCGCTCTAAACCCGCACTAAACCAGCACTAAACCCGCTCTAAACACGGACTAAACCCACATTTAACCCATTTTAAACCCGCACTAAACCCGCTCTAAACTGCTCTAAACCCGCTCTAAACCGCTCTAAACCCGCTCTAAACTCGTGCTAAACCCGCGCTAAACCCACAGTAAACCCGCTCTAAATCCACACTAAACCCGCACTAAACCCACACTAAACCCGCACTAAACTCGCTCTAAACCCGCTCGAAACCCACTCTAAACTTGCGCAAAACCCTCACTAAACCTGCGCTAAACACGCTCTAAGCCCGCACTAAACCCCCACTAACCCCAACCTAAACCCCCGCTAAACCCTCTCTAAACCCGCTCTAAACACGCACTAAACCAGCACAAAACCCACACTAAACCCGTGCTAAACCCGCTCTAAACCCGCACTAAACCAGCACTAAACCCACACTAAACCCGCTCTAAACACGGACTAAACCCACATTAAACCTGTTCTAAACCCGCACTAAACCCGCTCTAAACTGCTCCAAATCCGCTCTAAACCGCTCTAAACCCGCTCTAAACTCGTGCTAAACCCGCGCTAAACCCACACTAAACCCACAGTAAACCCGCTCTAAATCCGCACTAAACCCGCTCTAAACTGCTCTAAATCCGGTCTAAACCACGCTAAACCCGCTCTAAACTTGTGCTAAACCCACAATAAACCCGCTCTAAATCCACACTAAACCCACGCTAAACCTGCACTAAACCCGCACTAAACTCGCTCTAAACCCGCTCGAAACCCACTCTAAACTCGCGCAAAACCCTCGCTAAACCCGCTCTAAACCCACACTAAACACGCACTAAACCCGCACTAAACCTGCTCTAAACACGCTCTAAGCACGCACTAAACCAGCTCTAAACCCGCACTAAACCCCCACTAACCCCAACCTAAACCCCCGCTAAACCCGCTCTAAACCCACATTAAACACGCTCTAAACCCACTGTAAACCCGCTCTAAACCTACACTAAACGTGCTCTAAACCCGCACTAAATCCACATTAAACCCGCTCTAAAGCCGCATTAAACCCGCACTAAACTCTCTCGAAACCCGATCGAAACCCACTCTAAACCCGCGCAAAACACGCGCTAAACCCGCTCTAAACCCGCACTAAACCTTCACTAAACCCACACTAAACTCGCTCAAAACCTGCACTAAACCCAATCTAAACCCGCACTAAGCCCACACTAAACTCTCTCTAAACCCGCTCTAAACCCGCACTAAACCCACAGTAAACCCGCTCTAAATCCACGCTAAACCCCCACTAACCCCAACCTAAACCCCCGCTAGACCCTCTCTAAACCCGCTCGAAACCCGCACTAAACCAGCACTAAACCCACACTAAACCCGCTCTAAACACGGACTAAACCCACATTAAACCCATTTTAAACCCGCACTAAACCCGCTCTAAACTGCTCTAATTCTGTTCTAAATCCGCTCTAAACTCGTGCTAAACCCGCGCTAAACCCACAGTAAACCCGCTCTAAATCCACACTAAACCCACGCTCCCACGCTAAACTCACGCAAAACCCTCGCTAAACCTGCGCTAAACCCGTTCTAAACCCACACTAAACACGCACTAAACCCACACTAAACCTGCTCTAAACACGCTCTAAGCCCGCACTAAACCCGCTCTAAACCCGCGCTAAACCCCCACTAACCTCAACCTAAACCCCCGCTAAACCTGCTCTAAACCCACACTAAACCTGCTCTAAACCCACATTAAACCCGTTCTAAATCTGCACTAAACCCGCTCTAAACCCGTGCTAAACCCACACTAAACACGCTCTAAACCTGCACTAAACCCACTCTAAACCCGCTCTAAACCCACACTAAACCTGCTCTAAACAAACTGTAAACCCGCTCTAAACCTGCGCTAAACGTGCTCTAAACCCGCACCAAATCCACATTAAACCCGCTCTAAAGCCGCATTAAACCCGCACTAAACTCTCTCTAAACCCGATCGAAACCCCCGCTAAACCCGCTCTAAACCCACACTAAACCTGCTCTAAACCCGTGCTAAACCCACACTAAACCCGCTCTAAATCCGCACTAAACCCGCTCTAAACCCGCTCTAAACCCACACTAAACACACACTAAACCCGCACTAAACCTGCTCGAAACACGCTCTAAGCCCGCACTAAACCCGCTCTAAACCCGCGCTAAATCCCCACTAACCCCAACCTAAACCACCGCTAAACCCGCTCTAAACCCACACTAAACCCGCTCTAAACCCACTGTAAACCCGCTCTAAACCTGCACTAAACGTGCTCTAAACCCGCACTAAATCCACATTAAACCCGCTCTAAAGCCGCATTAAACCCGCACTAAACTCTCTCTAAACCCGATCGAAACCCACTCTAAACCCACGCAAAACACGCGCTAAACCCGCACTAAACCGCTCTAAACCCGCACTAAACCTTCAATAAACCCACACTAAACCCGCTCTAAACCTGCACTAAACCCAATCTAAACCCGCATTAAACCCGCACTAAACCCACAGTAAACCCGCTCTAACTCCACACTAAACCCACACTAAACACGCATTAAACTCGCTCTAAACCCACTCGAAACCCACTCTAAACCCGAGCAAAACCCGCGTTAAACCCGCGCTAAGCCCGCAAGAAACCCGCACTAAACACGCACTAAACCCGCACTAAACCTGCTCTAAACACGCTCTAAGCCCGCACTCAACCCTCTCTAAACCCGCTCTAAACCCGCACTAAACCAGCACTAAACCCGCTCTAAACACGGACTAAACCCACATTTAACCCATTTTAAACCCGCACTAAACCCGCTCTAAACTGCTCTAAACCCGCTCTAAACCGCTCTAAACCCGCTCTAAACTCGTGCTAAACCCGCGCTAAACCCACAGTAAACCCGCTCTAAATCCACACTAAACCCGCACTAAACCCACACTAAACCCGCACTAAACTCGCTCTAAACCCGCTCGAAACCCACTCTAAACTTGCGCAAAACCCTCACTAAACCTGCGCTAAACCCGCTCTAAACCCACACTAAACACGCACTAAATCCGCACTAAAACTGCTCTAAACACGCTCTAAGCCCGCACTAAACCCGCTCTAAACCCGCGCTAAACCCCCACTAACCCCAACCTAAACCCCCCGCTAAACCCGCTCTAAACCCACACTAATCCTGCTCTAAACACGGACTAAACCCACATTAAACCCGTTCTAAATCCGCACTAAACCCGCTCTAAACCCGTGCTAAACCCACACTAAACCCGCTCTAAACCCATTGTAAACCCGCTCTAAACCTGCTCTAAACGTGCTCTAAACCCGCACTAAATCCACATTAAACCCGCTCTAAAGCCGCATTAAACCCGCACTAAACTCTCTCTAAACCCGATCGAAACCCCCGCTAAACCCGCTCTAAACCCACACTAAACCTGCTCTAAATACGGACTAAACCCACATTAAACACGTTCTAAATCCGCACTAAACCCGCTCTAAACCCGCACTAAACCCACACTAAACCCGCTCTAAACCTGCACTAAACCCGCTCTAAACCCGGCTAAACCCCCACTAACCCCAACCTAAACCCCCGCGAAACCCGCTCTAAACCCACACTAAACCCGCTCTAAACCCACTGTAAACCCGCTCGAAACCTGCACTAAACGTGCTCTAAACCCGCACTAAATCCACATTAAACCCGCTCTAAAGCCGCAGTAAACCCGCACTAAACCTTCACTAAACTCACACTATAAACTCTCTCGAAACCCGATCGAAACCCACTCTAAACCCGCGCAAAACCCAATCTAAACCCGCACTAAGCCCACACTAAACTCTCTCTAAACCCGCTCTAAACCCGCGCTAAACCCGCACTAAACCCACAGTAAACCCGCTCTAAATCCACGCTAAACCACCACTAACCTCAACCAAAACCCCCGCTAAACCCTTTCTAAACCCGCTCTAAACCCGCACTAAACCAGCACTAAACCCACACTAAACCCGCTCTAAACACGGACTAAACCCACATTAAACCCATTTTAAACCCGCAATAAACCCGCTCTAAACTGCTCTAATTCCGCTCTAAACCCGCTCTAAACTCGTGCTAAACCCGCGCTAAACCCACAGTAAACCCGCTCTAAACCCACGCTAAACCCGCACTAAACTCGCTCTAAACCCGCTCGAAACCCACTCTAAACTCGCGCAAAACCCTCGCTACACCTGCGCTAAACCCGCTCTAAACCCACACTAAACACGCACTAAACCCACACTAAACCTGCTCTAAACACGCTCTGAGCCCGCACTAAACCCGCTCTAAACCCGCGCTAAACCCCCACTAACCCCAACCTAAACCCCCGCTAAACCTGCTCTAAACCCACACTAAACCCGCTCTAAACCCACTGTAAACCCGCTCTAAACCTTCACTAAACTCACACTATAAACACTCTCGAAACCCGATCGAAACCCACTCTAAACCCGCGCAAAACCCAATCTAAACCCGCACTAAGCCCACACTAAACTCTCTCTAAACCCGCTCTAAACCCGCGCTAAACCCGCACTAAACCCACAGTAAACCCGCTCTAAATCCACGCGAAACCACCACTAACCCCAACCTAAACCCCCGCTAAACCCTTTCTAAACCCGCTCTAAACCTGCACTAAACCAGCACTAAACCCACACTAAACCCGCTCTAAACACGGACTAAACCCACATTAAACCCATTTTAAACCCGCACTAAACCCGCTCTAAACTGCTCTAATTCCGCTCTAAACCCGCTCTAAACTCGTGCTAAACCCGCGCTAAACCCACAGTAAACCCGCTCTAAATCCACACTAAACCCACGCTAAACCCGCACTAAACCCGCACTAAACTCGCTCTAAACCCGCTCGAAACCCACTCTAAACTCGCGCAAAATCCTCGCTACACCTGCGCTAAACCCGCTCTAAACCCACACTAAACACGCACTAAACCCACACTAAACCTGCTCTAAACACGCTCTAAGCCCGCACTAAACCCGCTCTAAACCCGCGCTAAACCCCCACTAACCCCAACCTAAACCCCCGCTAAACCTGCTCTAAACCCACACTAAACCTGCTCTAAACACGGACTAAACCCACATTAAACCCGTTCTAAATCTGCACTAAACCCGCTCTAAACCCGTGCTAAACCCACACTAAACCCGCTCTAAACCTGCACTAAACCCGCTCTAAACCCGCTCTAATCCCACACTAAACACGCACTAAACCCGCACTAAACCTGCTCTAAACACGCTCTAAGCCCGCACTAAACCCGCTCTAAACCCGCGCTAAACCCCCACTAACCCCAACCTAAACCCCCGCTAAACCCGCTCTAAACCCACACTAAACCCGCTCTAAACCCACTGTAAACCCGCTCTAAACCTGCACTAAACGTGCTCTAAACCCGCACTAAATCCACATTAAACCCGCTCTAAAGCCGCATTAAACCCGCACTAAACTCTCTCTAAACCCGATCGAAACCCACTCTAAACCCACGCAAAACATGCGCTAAACCCGCACTAAACCCGCACTAAACCTTCACTAAACCCAATCTAAACCCGCATTAAATCCGCACTAAACCCACAGTAAACCCGCTCTAAATCCACACTAAACCCACGCTAAACACGCATTAAACTCGCTCTAAACCCGCTCGAAACCCACTCTAAACCCGAGCAAAACCCGCGTTAAACCCGCGCTAAACCCGCAAGAAACCCGCACTAAACACGCACTAAACCCGCACTAAACCTGCTCTAAACACTTTCTAAGCCCGCACTAAACCCGGTCTAAACCCGCTCTAAACCTGCACTAAACCCGCTCTAAACCCGCTCTAATCCCACACTAAACACGCACTAAACCCGCACTAAACCTGCTCTAAACACGCTCTAAGCCCGCACTAAACCCGCTCTAAACCCGCGCTAAACCCCCACTAACCCCAACCTAAACCCCCGCTAAACCCGCTCTAAACCCACACTAAACCCGCTCTAAACCCACTGTAAACCCGCTCTAAACCTGCACTAAACGTGCTCTAAACCCGCACTAAATCCACATTAAACCCGCTCTAAAGCCGCATTAAACCCGCACTAAACTCTCTCTAAACCCGATCGAAACCCACTCTAAACCCACGCAAAACATGCGCTAAACCCGCACTAAACCCGCTCTAAACCCGCACTAAACCTTCACTAAACCCACACTAAACCCGCTCTAAACCTGCACTAAACCCAATCTAAACCCGCATTAAATCCGCACTAAACCCACAGTAAACCCGCTCTAAATCCACACTAAACCCACGCTAAACACGCATTAAACTCGCTCTAAACCCGCTCGAAACCCACTCTAAACCCGAGCAAAACCCGCGTTAAACCCGCGCTACACCCGCAAGAAACCCGCACTAAACACGCACTAAACCCGCACTAAACCTGCTCTAAACACTTTCTAAGCCCGCACTAAACCCGGTCTAAACCCGCTCTAAACCTGCACTAAACCCGCTCCAAACCCGCTCTAAACCCACACTAAACCCGCTCTAAACCCATTGTAAACCCGCTCTAAACCTGCACTAAACGTGCTCTAAACCCGCACTAAATCCACATTAAACCCGCTCTAAAGCCGCATTAAACCCGCACTAAACTCTCTCTAAACTCGATCGAAACCCCCGCTAAACCCGCTCTAAACCCACACTAAACCTGCTCTAAATACGGACTAAACCCACATTAAACACGTTCTAAATCCGCACTAAACCCGCTCTAAACCCGTGCTAAACCCACACTAAACCCGCTCTAAACCTGCACTAAACCCGCTCTAAACCCGCGCTAAACCCCCACTAACCCCAACCTAAACCCCCGCTAAACCCGCTCTAAACCCACACTAAACCCGCTCTAAACCCACTGTAAACCCGCTCTAAACCTGCACTAAATGTGCTCTAAACCCGCACTAAATCCACATTAAACCCGCTCTAAAGCCGCAGTAAACCCGCACTAAACTCTCTCGAAACCCGATCGAAACCCACTCTAAACCCGCGCAAAACACGCGCTAAACCCGCTCTAAACCCGCACTAAACCTTCACTAAACTCACACTAAACCCGCTCTAAACCTGCACTAAACCCAATCTAAACCTGCACTAAGCCCACACTAAACTCTCTCTAAACCCGCGCTAAACCCGCACTAAACCCACAGTAAACCCGCTCTAAATCCACGCTAAACCCCCACTAACCCCAACCTAAATCCCCGCTAAACCCTCTCTAAACCCGCTCTAAACCCGCACTAAACCAGCACTAAACGCACACTAAACCCGCTCTAAACACGGACTAAACCCACATTAAACCCATTTTAAACCCGCACTAAACCCGCTCTAAACTGCTCTAATTCCGCTCTAAACCCGCTCTAAACTCGTGCTAAACCCGTGCTAAACCCACAGTAAACCCGCTCTAAATCCACACTAAACCCACGCTAAACCCTCTCTAAACCCGCTCTAAACCCGCACTAAACCAGCACTAAACCCACACTAAACCCGCTCTAAACACGGACTAAACCCACATTAAACCCATTTTAAACCCGCACTAAACCCGCTCTAAACTGCTCTAATTCCGCTCTAAACCCGCTCTAAACTCGTGCTAAACCCGTGCTAAACCCACAGTAAACCCGCTCTAAATCCACACTAAACCCACGCTAAACCCGCACTAAACCCGCACTAAACTCGCTCTAAACCCGCTCGAAACCCACTCTAAACTCGCGCAAAACCCTCGCTACACCTGCGCTAAACCCGCTCTAAACCCGCGCTAAACCCCCACTAACCCCAACCTAAACCCCCGCTAAACCTGCTCTAAACCCACACTAAACCTGCTCTAAACACGGACTAAACCCACATTAAACCCGTTCTAAATCTGCACTAAACCCGCTCTAAACCCGTGCTAAACCCACACTAAACACGCTCTAAACCTGCACTTAACCCACTCTAAACCCGCTCTAAACCCACACTAAACCCGCACTAAACTCGCTCTAAACCCGCTCGAAACCCACTCTAAACTTGCGCAAAACCCTCGCTAAACCTGCGCTAAACCCGCTCTAAACCCACACTAAACACGCACTAAACTCGCACTAAACCTGCTCTAAACACGCTCTAAGCCCGCACTAAACCCGCTCTAAACCCGCGCTAAACCCCCACTAACCCCAACCTAAACCCCCCGCTAAACCCACTCTAAACCCACACTAATCCTGCTCTAAACACGGACTAAACCCACATTAAACCCGTTCTAAATCCGCACTAAACCCGCTCTAAACCCGTGCTAAACCCACACTAAACCCGCTCTAAACCCATTGTAAACCTGCTCTAAACCTGCTCTAAACGTGCTCTAAACCCGCACTAAATCCACATTAAACCCGCTCTAAAGCCGCATTAAACCCGCACTAAACTCTCTCTAAACCCGATCGAAACCCCCGCTAAACCCGCTCTAAACCCACACTAAACCTGCTCTAAATATGGACTAAACCCACATTAAACACGTTCTAAATCCGCACTAAACCCGCTCTAAACCCGCACTAAACCCACACTAAACCCGCTCTAAACCTGCACTAAACCCGCTCTAAACCCGGCTAAACCCCCACTAACCCCAACCTAAACCCCCGCGAAACCCGCTCTAAACCCACACTAAACCCGCTCTAAACCCACTGTAAACCCGCTCGAAACCTGCACTAAACGTGCTCTAAACCCGCACTAAATCCACATTAAACCCGCTCTAAAGCCGCAGTAAACCCGCACTAAACCTTCACTAAACTCACACTATAAACTCTCTCGAAACCCGATCGAAACCCACTCTAAACCCGCGCAAAACCCAATCTAAACCCGCACTAAGCCCACACTAAACTCTCTCTAAACCCGCTCTAAACCCGCGCTAAACCCGCACTAAACCCACAGTAAACCCGCTCTAAATCCACGCTAAACCCCCACTAACCCCAACCTAAACCCCCGCTAGACCCTCTCTAAACCCGCTCGAAACCCGCACTAAACCAGCACTAAACCCACACTAAACCCGCTCTAAACACGGACTAAACCCACATTAAACCCATTTTAAACCCGCACTAAACCCGCTCTAAACTGCTCTAATTCTGTTCTAAATCCGCTCTAAACTCGTGCTAAACCCGCGCTAAACCCACAGTAAACCCGCTCTAAATCCACACTAAACCCACGCTCCCACGCTAAACTCGCGCAAAACCCTCGCTAAACCTGCGCTAAACCCGTTCTAAACCCACACTAAACACGCACTAAACCCACACTAAACCTGCTCTAAACACGCTCTAAGCCCGCACTAAACCCGCTCTAAACCCGCGCTAAACCCCCACTAACCTCAACCTAAACCCCCGCTAAACCTGCTCTAAACCCACACTAAACCTGCTCTAAACCCACATTAAACCCGTTCTAAATCTGCACTAAACCCGCTCTAAACCCGTGCTAAACCCACACTAAACACACTCTAAACCTGCACTAAACCCACTCTAAACCCGCTCTAAACCCACACTAAACCCGCTCTAAACAAACTGTAAACCCGCTCTAAACCTGCGCTAAACGTGCTCTAAACCCGCACTAAATCCACATTAAACCCGCTCTAAAGCCGCATTAAACCCGCACTAAACTCTCTCTAAACCCGATCGAAACCCCCGCTAAACCCGCTCTAAACCCACACTAAACCTGCTCTAAACACGGACTAAACCCACATTAAACCCGTTCTAAATCCGCACTAAACCCGCTCTAAACCCGTGCTAAACCCACACTAAACCCGCTCTAAACCTGCATTAAACCCGCTCTAAACCCGCTCTAAACCCACACTAAACACACACTAAACCCGCACTAAACCTGCTCGAAACACGCTCTAAGCCCGCACTAAACCCGCTCTAAACCCGCGCTAAACCCCCACTAACCCCAACCTAAACCACCGCTAAACCCGCTCTAAACCCACACTAAACCCGCTCTAAACCCACTGTAAACCCGCTCTAAACCTTCACTAAACGTGCTCTAAACCCGCACTAAATCCACATTAAACCCGCTCTAAAGCCGCATTAAACCCGCACTAAACTCTCTCTAAACCCGATCGAAACCCACTCTAAACCCACGCAAAACACGCGCTAAACCCGCACTAAACCCGCTCTAAACCCGCACTAAACCTTCAATAAACCCACACTAAACCCGCTCTAAACCTGCACTAAACCCAATCTAAACCCGCATTAAACCCGCACTAAACCCACAGTAAACCCGCTCTAAATCCACACTAAACCCACGCTAAACACGCATTAAACTCGCTCTAAACCCACTCGAAACCCACACTAAACCCGAGCAAAACCCGCGTTAAACCCGCGCTAAGCCCGCAAGAAACCCGCACTAAACACGCACTAAACCCGCACTAAACCTGCTCTAAACACACTCTAAGCCCGCACTCAACCCTCTCTAAACCCGCTCTAAACCCGCACTAAACCAGCACTAAACCCGCACTAAACTCGCTCTAAACCCGCTCGAAACCCACTCTAAACCCGAGCAAAACCCGCGTTAAACCCGCGCTAAACCCGCAAGAAACCCGCACTAAACACGCACTAAACCCGCACTAAACCTGCTCTAAACACTTTCTAAGCCCGCACTAAACCCGGTCTAAACCCGCTCTAAACCTGCACTAAACCCGCTCTAAACCCGCTCTAATCCCACACTAAACACGCACTAAACCCGCACTAAACCTGCTCTAAACACGCTCTAAGCCCGCACTAAACCCGCTCTAAACCCGCGCTAAACCCCCACTAACCCCAACCTAAACCCCCGCTAAACCCGCTCTAAACCCACACTAAACCCGCTCTAAACCCACTGTAAACCCGCTCTAAACCTGCACTAAACGTGCTCTAAACCCGCACTAAATCCACATTAAACCCGCTCTAAAGCCGCATTAAACCCGCACTAAACTCTCTCTAAACCCGATCGAAACCCACTCTAAACCCACGCAAAACATGCGCTAAACCCGCACTAAACCCGCTCTAAACCCGCACTAAACCTTCACTAAACCCACACTAAACCCGCTCTAAACCTGCACTAAACCCAATCTAAACCCGCATTAAATCCGCACTAAACCCACAGTAAACCCGCTCTAAATCCACACTAAACCCACGCTAAACACGCATTAAACTCGCTCTAAACCCGCTCGAAACCCACTCTAAACCCGAGCAAAACCCGCGTTAAACCCGCGCTACACCCGCAAGAAACCCGCACTAAGCACGCACTAAACCCGCACTAAACCTGCTCTAAACACTTTCTAAGCCCGCACTAAACCCGGTCTAAACCCGCTCTAAACCTGCACTAAACCCGCTCCAAACCCGCTCTAAACCCACACTAAACCCGCTCTAAACCCATTGTAAACCCGCTCTAAACCTGCACTAAACGTGCTCTAAACCCGCACTAAATCCACATTAAACCCGCTCTAAAGCCGCATTAAACCCGCACTAAACTCTCTCTAAACTCGATCGAAACCCCCGCTAAACCCGCTCTAAACCCACACTAAACCTGCTCTAAATACGGACTAAACCCACATTAAACACGTTCTAAATCCGCACTAAACCCGCTCTAAACCCGTGCTAAACCCACACTAAACCCGCTCTAAACCTGCACTAAACCCGCTCTAAACCCGCGCTAAACCCCCACTAACCCCAACCTAAACCCCCGCTAAACCCGCTCTAAACCCACACTAAACCCGCTCTAAACCCACTGTAAACCCGCTCTAAACCTGCACTAAACGTGCTCTAAACCCGCACTAAATCCACATTAAACCCGCTCTAAAGCCGCATTAAACCCGCACTAAACTCTCTCTAAACTCGATCGAAACCCCCGCTAAACCCGCTCTAAACCCACACTAAACCTGCTCTAAATACGGACTAAACCCACATTAAACACGTTCTAAATCCGCACTAAACCCGCTCTAAACCCGTGCTAAACCCACACTAAACCCGCTCTAAACCTGCACTAAACCCGCTCTAAACCCGCGCTAAACCCCCACTAACCCCAACCTAAACCCCCGCTAAACCCGCTCTAAACCCACACTAAACCCGCTCTAAACCCACTGTAAACCCGCTCTAAACCTGCACTAAACGTGCTCTAAACCCGCACTAAATCCACATTAAACCCGCTCTAAAGCCGCAGTAAACCCGCACTAAACTCTCTCGAAACCCGATCGAAACCCACTCTAAACCCGCGCAAAACACGCGCTAAACCCGCTCTAAACCCGCACTAAACCTTCACTAAACTCACACTAAACCCGCTCTAAACCTGCACTAAACCCAATCTAAACCTGCACTAAGCCCACACTAAACTCTCTCTAAACCCGCGCTAAACCCGCACTAAACCCACAGTAAACCCGCTCTAAATCCACGCTAAACCCCCACTAACCCCAACCTAAATCCCCGCTAAACCCTCTCTAAACCCGCTCTAAACCCGCACTAAACCAGCACTAAACGCACACTAAACCCGCTCTAAACACGGACTAAACCCACATTAAACCCATTTTAAACCCGCACTAAACCCGCTCTAAACTGCTCTAATTCCGCTCTAAACCCGCTCTAAACTCGTGCTAAACCCGTGCTAAACCCACAGTAAACCCGCTCTAAATCCACACTAAACCCACGCTAAACCCTCTCTAAACCCGCTCTAAACCCGCACTAAACCAGCACTAAACCCACACTAAACCCGCTCTAAACACGGACTAAACCCACATTAAACCCATTTTAAACCCGCACTAAACCCGCTCTAAACTGCTCTAATTCCGCTCTAAACCCGCTCTAAACTCGTGCTAAACCCGTGCTAAACCCACAGTAAACCCGCTCTAAATCCACACTAAACCCACGCTAAACCCGCACTAAACCCGCACTAAACTCGCTCTAAACCCGCTCGAAACCCACTCTAAACTCGCGCAAAACCCTCGCTACACCTGCGCTAAACCCGCTCTAAACCCGCGCTAAACCCCCACTAACCCCAACCTAAACCCCCGCTAAACCTGCTCTAAACCCACACTAAACCTGCTCTAAACACGGACTAAACCCACATTAAACCCGTTCTAAATCTGCACTAAACCCGCTCTAAACCCGTGCTAAACCCACACTAAACACGCTCTAAACCTGCACTTAACCCACTCTAAACCCGCTCTAAACCCACACTAAACCCGCACTAAACTCGCTCTAAACCCGCTCGAAACCCACTCTAAACTTGCGCAAAACCCTCGCTAAACCTGCGCTAAACCCGCTCTAAACCCACACTAAACACGCACTAAACTCGCACTAAACCTGCTCTAAACACGCTCTAAGCCCGCACTAAACCCGCTCTAAACCCGCGCTAAACCCCCACTAACCCCAACCTAAACCCCCCGCTAAACCCACTCTAAACCCACACTAATCCTGCTCTAAACACGGACTAAACCCACATTAAACCCGTTCTAAATCCGCACTAAACCCGCTCTAAACCCGTGCTAAACCCACACTAAACCCGCTCTAAACCCATTGTAAACCTGCTCTAAACCTGCTCTAAACGTGCTCTAAACCCGCACTAAATCCACATTAAACCCGCTCTAAAGCCGCATTAAACCCGCACTAAACTCTCTCTAAACCCGATCGAAACCCCCGCTAAACCCGCTCTAAACCCACACTAAACCTGCTCTAAATATGGACTAAACCCACATTAAACACGTT
The DNA here is from genome assembly GCF_044704955.1 of Pristiophorus japonicus. Classification (NCBI taxonomy): domain Eukaryota; kingdom Metazoa; phylum Chordata; class Chondrichthyes; family Pristiophoridae; genus Pristiophorus; species Pristiophorus japonicus. Next base: position 45,686 of record NW_027251121.1, read on the forward strand.
CTAAATCCGCACTAAACCCGCTCTAAACCCGCACTAAACCCACACTAAACCCGCTCTAAACCTGCACTAAACCCGCTCTAAACCCGGCTAAACCCCCACTAACCCCAACCTAAACCCCCGCGAAACCCGCTCTAAACCCACACTAAACCCGCTCTAAACCCACTGTAAACCCGCTCGAAACCTGCACTAAACGTGCTCTAAACCCGCACTAAATCCACATTAAACCCGCTCTAAAGCCGCAGTAAACCCGCACTAAACCTTCACTAAACTCACACTATAAACTCTCTCGAAACCCGATCGAAACCCACTCTAAACCCGCGCAAAACCCAATCTAAACCCGCACTAAGCCCACACTAAACTCTCTCTAAACCCGCTCTAAACCCGCGCTAAACCCGCACTAAACCCACAGTAAACCCGCTCTAAATCCACGCTAAACCCCCACTAACCCCAACCTAAACCCCCGCTAAACCCACTCTAAACCCGCTCGAAACCCGCACTAAACCAGCACTAAACCCACACTAAACCCGCTCTAAACACGGACTAAACCCACATTAAACCCATTTTAAACCCGCACTAAACCCGCTCTAAACTGCTCTAATTCTGTTCTAAATCCGCTCTAAACTCGTGCTAAACCCGCGCTAAACCCACAGTAAACCCGCTCTAAATCCACACTAAACCCACGCTCCCACGCTAAACTCACGCAAAACCCTCGCTAAACCTGCGCTAAACCCGTTCTAAACCCACACTAAACACGCACTAAACCCACACTAAACCTGCTCTAAACACGCTCTAAGCCCGCACTAAACCCGCTCTAAACCCGCGCTAAACCCCCACTAACCTCAACCTAAACCCCCGCTAAACCTGCTCTAAACCCACACTAAACCTGCTCTAAACCCACATTAAACCCGTTCTAAATCTGCACTAAACCCGCTCTAAACCCGTGCTAAACCCACACTAAACACACTCTAAACCTGCACTAAACCCACTCTAAACCCGCTCTAAACCCACACTAAACCCGCTCTAAACAAACTGTAAACCCGCTCTAAACCTGCGCTAAACGTGCTCTAAACCCGCACTAAATCCACATTAAACCCGCTCTAAAGCCGCATTAAACCCGCACTAAACTCTCTCTAAACCCGATCGAAACCCCCGCTAAACCCGCTCTAAACCCACACTAAACCTGCTCTAAACACGGACTAAACCCACATTAAACCCGTTCTAAATCCGCACTAAACCCGCTCTAAACCCGTGCTAAACCCACACTAAACCCGCTCTAAACCTGCATTAAACCCGCTCTAAACCCGCTCTAAACCCACACTAAACACACACTAAACCCGCACTAAACCTGCTCGAAACACGCTCTAAGCCCGCACTAAACCCGCTCTAAACCCGCGCTAAACCCCCACTAACCCCAACCTAAACCACCGCTAAACCCGCTCTAAACCCACACTAAACCCGCTCTAAACCCACTGTAAACCCGCTCTAAACCTTCACTAAACGTGCTCTAAACCCGCACTAAATCCACATTAAACCCGCTCTAAAGCCGCATTAAACCCGCACTAAACTCTCTCTAAACCCGATCGAAACCCACTCTAAACCCACGCAAAACACGCGCTAAACCCGCACTAAACCCGCTCTAAACCCGCACTAAACCTTCAATAAACACACACTAAACCCGCTCTAAACCTGCACTAAACCCAATCTAAACCCGCATTAAACCCGCACTAAACCCACAGTAAACCCGCTCTAAATCCACACTAAACCCACGCTAAACACGCATTAAACTCGCTCTAAACCCACTCGAAACCCACACTAAACCCGAGCAAAACCCGCGTTAAACCCGCGCTAAGCCCGCAAGAAACCCGCACTAAACACGCACTAAACCCGCACTAAACCTGCTCTAAACACACTCTAAGCCCGCACTCAACCCTCTCTAAACCCGCTCTAAACCCGCACTAAACCAGCACTAAACCCGCACTAAACTCGCTCTAAACCCGCTCGAAACCCACTCTAAACTTGCGCAAAACCCTCACTAAACCTGCGCTAAACCCGCTCTAAACCCACACTAAACACGCACTAAACCCGCACTAAACCTGCTCTAAACACGCTCTAAGCCCGCACTAAACCCGCTCTAAACCCGCGCTAAACCCCCACTAACCCCAACCTAAACCCCCCGCTAAACCCGCTCTAAACCCACACTAATCCTGCTCTAAACACGGACTAAACCCACATTAAACCCGTTCTAAATCCGCACTAAACCCGCTCTAAACCCGTGCTAAACCCACACTAAACCCGCTCTAAACCCATTGTAAACCCGCTCTAAACCTGCTCTAAACGTGCTCTAAACCCGCACTAAATCCACATTAAACCCGCTCTAAAGCCGCATTAAACCCGCACTAAACTCTCTCTAAACCCGATCGAAACCCCCGCTAAACCCGCTCTAAACCCACACTAAACCTGCTCTAAATACGGACTAAACCCACATTAAACACGTTCTAAATCCGCACTAAACCCGCTCTAAACCCGCACTAAACCCACACTAAACCCGCTCTAAACCTGCACTAAATCCGCTCTAAACCCGGCTAAACCCCCACTAACCCCAACCTAAACCCCCGCGAAACCCGCTCTAAACCCACACTAAACCCGCTCTAAACCCACTGTAAACCCGCTCGAAACCTGCACTAAACGTGCTCTAAACCCGCACTAAATCCACATTAAACCCGCTCTAAAGCCGCAGTAAACCCGCACTAAACCTTCACTAAACTCACACTATAAACTCTCTCGAAACCCGATCGAAACCCACTCTAAACCCGCGCAAAACCCAATCTAAACCCGCACTAAGCCCACACTAAACTCTCTCTAAACCCTCTCTAAACCCGCGCTAAACCCGCACTAAACCCACAGTAAACCCGCTCTAAATCCACGCTAAACCACCACTAACCCCAACCTAAACCCCCGCTAAACCCTTTCTAAACCCGCTCTAAACCCGCACTAAACCAGCACTAAACCCACACTAAACCCGCTCTAAACACGGACTAAACCCACATTAAACCCATTTTAAACCCGCACTAAACCCGCTCTAAACAGCTCTAATTCCGCTCTAAACCCGCTCTAAACTCGTGCTAAACCCGCGCTAAACCCACAGTAAACCCGCTCTAAATCCACACTAAACCCACACTAAACCCACGCTAAACCCGCACTAAACTCGCTCTAAACCCGCTCGAAACCCACTCTAAACTCGCGCAAAACCCTCGCTACACCTGCGCTAAACCCGCTCTAAACCCACACTAAACACGCACTAAACCCACACTAAACCTGCTCTAAACACGCTCTAAGCCCGCACTAAACCCGCTCTAAACCCGCGCTAAACCCCCACTAACCCCAACCTAAACCCCCGCTAAACCTGCTCTAAACCCACACTAAACCCGCTCTAAACCCACTGTAAACCCGCTCTAAACCTTCACTAAACTCACACTATAAACTCTCTCGAAACCCGATCGAAACCCACTCTAAACCCGCGCAAAACCCAATCTAAACCCGCACTAAGCCCACACTAAACTCTCTCTAAACCCGCTCTAAACCCGCGCTAAACCCGCACTAAACCCACAGTAAACCCGCTCTAAATCCACGCTAAACCACCACTAACCCCAACCTAAACCCCCGCTAAACCCTTTCTAAACCCGCTCTAAACCCGCACTAAACCAGCACTAAACCCACACTAAACCCGCTCTAAACACGGACTAAACCCACATTAAACCCATTTTAAACCCGCACTAAACCCGCTCTAAACTGCTCTAATTCCGCTCTAAACCCGCTCTAAACTCGTGCTAAACCAGCACTAAACCCACACTAAACCCGCTCTAAACACGGACTAAACCCACATTAAACCCATTTTAAACCCGCACTAAACCCGCTCTAAACTGCTCTAATTCCGCTCTAAACCCGCTCTAAACTCGTGCTAAACCCGCGCTAAACCCACAGTAAACCCGCTCTAAATCCACACTAAACCCACGCTAAACCCGCACTAAACCCGCACTAAACCCACAGTAAACCCGCTCTAAATCCACGCGAAACCACCACTAACCCCAACCTAAACCCCCGCTAAACCCTTTCTAAACCCGCTCTAAACCCGCACTAAACCAGCACTAAACCCACACTAAACCCGCTCTAAACACGGACTAAACCCACATTAAACCCATTTTAAACCCGCACTAAACCCGCTCTAAACTGCTCTAATTCCGCTCTAAACCCGCTCTAAACTCGTGCTAAACCTGCGCTAAACCCACAGTAAACCCGCTCTAAATCCACACTAAACCCACGCTAAACCCGCACTAAACCCGCACTAAACTCGCTCTAAACCCGCTCGAAACCCACTCTAAACTCGCGCAAAATCCTCGCTACACCTGCGCTAAACCCGCTCTAAACCCACACTAAACACGCACTAAACCCACACTAAACCTGCTCTAAACACGCTCTAAGCCCGCACTAAACCCGCTCTAAACCCGCGCTAAACCCCCACTAACCCCAACCTAAACCCCCGCTAAACCTGCTCTAAACCCACACTAAACCTGCTCTAAACCCGCACTAAATCCACATTAAACCCGTTCTAAATCTGCACTAAACCCGCTCTAAACCCGTGCTAAACCCACACTAAACCCGCTCTAAACCTGCACTAAACCCGCTCTAAACCCGCTCTAATCCCACACTAAACACGCACTAAACCCGCACTAAACCTGCTCTAAACACGCTCTAAGCCCGCACTAAACCCGCTCTAAACCCGCGCTAAACCCCCACTAACCCCAACCTAAACCCCCGCTAAACCCGCTCTAAACCCACACTAAACCCGCTCTAAACCCACTGTAAACCCGCTCTAAACCTGCACTAAACGTGCTCTAAACCCGCACTAAATCCACATTAAACCCGCTCTAAAGCCGCATTAAACCCGCACTAAACTCTCTCTAAACCCGATCGAAACCCACTCTAAACCCACGCAAAACATGCGCTAAACCCGCACTAAACCCGCACTAAACCTTCACGAAACCCAATCTAAACCCGCATTAAATCCGCACTAAACCCACAGTAAACCCGCTCTAAATCCACACTAAACCCACGCTAAACACGCATTAAACTCGCTCTAAACCCGCTCGAAACACACTCTAAACCCGAGCAAAACCCGCGTTAAACCCGCGCTAAACCCGCAAGAAACCCGCACTAAACACGCACTAAACCCGCACTAAACCTGCTCTAAACACTTTCTAAGCCCGCACTAAACCCGGTCTAAACCCGCTCTAAACCTGCACTAAACCCGCTCTAAACCCGCTCTAATCCCACACTAAACACGCACTAAACCCGCACTAAACCTGCTCTAAACACGCTCTAAGCCCGCACTAAACCCGCTCTAAACCCGCGCTAAACCCCCACTAACCCCAACCTAAACCCCCGCTAAACCCGCTCTAAACCCACACTAAACCCGCTCTAAACCCACTGTAAACCCGCTCTAAACCTGCACTAAACGTGCTCTAAACCGGCACTAAATCCACATTAAACCCGCTCTAAAGCCGCATTAAACCCGCACTAAACTCTCTCTAAACCCGATCGAAACCCACTCTAAACCCACGCAAAACATGCGCTAAACCCGCACTAAACCCGCTCTAAACCCGCACTAAACCTTCACTAAACCCACACTAAACCCGCTCTAAACCTGCACTAAACCCAATCTAAACCCGCATTAAATCCGCACTAAACCCACAGTAAACCCGCTCTAAATCCACACTAAACCCACGCTAAACACGCATTAAACTCGCTCTAAACCCGCTCGAAACCCACTCTAAACCCGCGCAAAACCCGCGTTAAACCCGCGCTACACCCGCAAGAAACCCGCACTAAACACGCACTAAACCCGCACTAAACCTGCTCTAAACACTTTCTAAGCCCGCACTAAACCCGGTCTAAACCCGCTCTAAACCTGCACTAAACCCGCTCCAAACCCGCTCTAAACCCACACTAAACCCGCTCTAAACCCATTGTAAACCCGCTCTAAACCTGCACTAAACGTGCTCTAAACCCGCACTAAATCCACATTAAACCCGCTCTAAAGCCGCATTAAACCCGCACTAAACTCTCTCTAAACCCGATCGAAACCCCCGCTAAACCCGCTCTAAACCCACACTAAACCTGCTCTAAATACGGACTAAACCCACATTAAACACGTTCTAAATCCGCACTAAACCCGCTCTAAACCCGTGCTAAACCCACACTAAACCCGCTCTAAACCTGCACTAAACCCGCTCTAAACCCGCGCTAATCCCCCACTAACCCCAACCTAAACCCCCGCTAAACCCGCTCTAAACCCACACTAAACCCGCTCTAAACCCACTGTAAACCCGCTCTAAACCTGCACTAAACGTGCTCTAAACCCGCACTAAATCCACATTAAACCCGCTCTAAAGCCGCAGTAAACCCGCACTAAACTCTCTCGAAACACGATCGAAACCCACTCTAAACCCGCGCAAAACACGCGCTAAACCCGCTCTAAACCCGCACTAAACCTTCACTAAACTCACACTAAACCCGCTCTAAACCTGCACTAAACCCAATCTAAACCTGCACTAAGCCCACACTAAACTCTCTCTAAACCCGCGCTAAACCCGCACTAAACTCACAGTAAACCCGCTCTAAATCCACGCTAAACCCCCACTAACACCAACCTAAATCCCCGCTAAACCCTCTCTAAACCCGCTCTAAACACGGACTAAACCCACATTAAACCCATTTTAAACCCGCACTAAACCCGCTCTAAACTGCTCTAATTCCGCTCTAAACCCGCTCTAAACTCGTGCTAAACCCGTGCTAAACCCACAGTAAACCCGCTCTAAATCCACACTAAACCCACGCTAAACCCTCTCTAAACCCGCTCTAAACCCGCACTAAACCAGCACTAAACCCACACTAAACCCGCTCTAAACACGGACTAAACCCACATTAAACCCATTTTAAACCCGCACTAAACCCGCTCTAAACTGCTCTAATTCCGCTCTAAACCCGCTCTAAACTCGTGCTAAACCCGTGCTAAACCCACAGTAAACCCGCTCTAAATCCACACTAAACCCACGCTAAACCCGCACTAAACCCGCACTAAACTCGCTCTAAACCCGCTCGAAACCCACTCTAAACTCGCGCAAAACCCTCGCTACACCTGCGCTAAACCCGCTCTAAACCCGCGCTAAACCCCCACTAACCCCAACCTAAACCCCCGCTAAACCTGCTCTAAACCCACACTAAACCTGCTCTAAACACGGACTAAACCCACATTAAACCCGTTCTAAATCTGCACTAAACCCGCTCTAAACCCGTGCTAAACCCACACTAAACACGCTCTAAACCTGCACTTAACCCACTCTAAACCCGCTCTAAACCCACACTAAACCCGCACTAAACTCGCTCTAAACCCGCTCGAAACCCACTCTAAACTTGCGCAAAACCCTCGCTAAACCTGCGCTAAACCCGCTCTAAACCCACACTAAACACGCACTAAACTCGCACTAAACCTGCTCTAAACACGCTCTAAGCCCGCACTAAACCCGCTCTAAACCCGCGCTAAACCCCCACTAACCCCAACCTAAACCCCCCGCTAAACCCACTCTAAACCCACACTAATCCTGCTCTAAACACGGACTAAACCCACATTAAACCCGTTCTAAATCCGCACTAAACCCGCTCTAAACCCGTGCTAAACCCACACTAAACCCGCTCTAAACCCATTGTAAACCTGCTCTAAACCTGCTCTAAACGTGCTCTAAACCCGCACTAAATCCACATTAAACCCGCTCTAAAGCCGCATTAAACCCGCACTAAACTCTCTCTAAACCCGATCGAAACCCCCGCTAAACCCGCTCTAAACCCACACTAAACCTGCTCTAAATATGGACTAAACCCACATTAAACACGTTCTAAATCCGCACTAAACCCGCTCTAAACCCGCACTAAACCCACACTAAACCCGCTCTAAACCTGCACTAAACCCGCTCTAAACCCGGCTAAACCCCCACTAACCCCAACCTAAACCCCCGCGAAACCCGCTCTAAACCCACACTAAACCCGCTCTAAACCCACTGTAAACCCGCTCGAAACCTGCACTAAACGTGCTCTAAACCCGCACTAAATCCACATTAAACCCGCTCTAAAGCCGCAGTAAACCCGCACTAAACCTTCACTAAACTCACACTATAAACTCTCTCGAAACCCGATCGAAACCCACTCTAAACCCGCGCAAAACCCAATCTAAACCCGCACTAAGCCCACACTAAACTCTCTCTAAACCCGCTCTAAACCCGCGCTAAACCCGCACTAAACCCACAGTAAACCCGCTCTAAATCCACGCTAAACCCCCACTAACCCCAACCTAAACCCCCGCTAGACCCTCTCTAAACCCGCTCGAAACCCGCACTAAACCAGCACAAAACCCACACTAAACCCGCTCTAAACACGGACTAAACCCACATTAAACCCATTTTAAACCCGCACTAAACCCGCTCTAAACTGCTCTAATTCTGTTCTAAATCCGCTCTAAACTCGTGCTAAACCCGCGCTAAACCCACAGTAAACCCGCTCTAAATCCACACTAAACCCACGCTCCCACGCTAAACTCGCGCAAAACCCTCGCTAAACCTGCGCTAAACCCGTTCTAAACCCACACTAAACACGCACTAAACCCACACTAAACCTGCTCTAAACACGCTCTAAGCCCGCACTAAACCCGCTCTAAACCCGCGCTAAACCCCCACTAACCTCAACCTAAACCCCCGCTAAACCTGCTCTAAACCCACACTAAACCTGCTCTAAACCCACATTAAACCCGTTCTAAATCTGCACTAAACCCGCTCTAAACCCGTGCTAAACCCACACTAAACACACTCTAAACCTGCACTAAACCCACTCTAAACCCGCTCTAAACCCACACTAAACCCGCTCTAAACAAACTGTAAACCCGCTCTAAACCTGCGCTAAACGTGCTCTAAACCCGCACTAAATCCACATTAAACCCGCTCTAAAGCCGCATTAAACCCGCACTAAACTCTCTCTAAACCCGATCGAAACCCCCGCTAAACCCGCTCTAAACCCACACTAAACCTGCTCTAAACACGGACTAAACCCACATTAAACACGTTCTAAATCCGCACTAAACCCGCTCTAAACCCGCACTAAACCCACACTAAACCCGCTCTAAACCTGCACTAAACCCGCTCTAAACCCGGCTAAACCCCCACTAACCCCAACCTAAACCCCCGCGAAACCCGCTCTAAACCCACACTAAACCCGCTCTAAACCCACTGTAAACCCGCTCGAAACCTGCACTAAACGTGCTCTAAACCCGCACTAAATCCACATTAAACCCGCTCTAAAGCCGCAGTAAACCCGCACTAAACCTTCACTAAACTCACACTATAAACTCTCTCGAAACCCGATCGAAACCCACTCTAAACCCGCGCAAAACCCAATCTAAACCCGCACTAAACTCTCTCTAAACCCGATCGAAACCCACTCTAAACCCACGCAAAACACGCGCTAAACCCGCACTAAACCCGCTCTAAACCCGCACTAAACCTTCAATAAACCCACACTAAACCCGCTCTAAACCTGCACTAAACCCAATCTAAACCCGCATTAAACCCGCACTAAACCCACAGTAAACCCGCTCTAAATCCACACTAAACCCACGCTAAACACGCATTAAACTCGCTCTAAACCCACTCGAAACCCACACTAAACCCGAGCAAAACCCGCGTTAAACCCGCGCTAAGCCCGCAAGAAACCCGCACTAAACACGCACTAAACCCGCACTAAACCTGCTCTAAACACGCTCTAAGCCCGCACTCAACCCTCTCTAAACCCGCTCTAAACCCGCACTAAACCAGCACTAAACCCGCACTAAACTCGCTCTAAACCCGCTCGAAACCCACTCTAAACTTGCGCAAAACCCTCACTAAACCTGCGCTAAACCCGCTCTAAACCCACACTAAACACGCACTAAACCCGCACTAAACCTGCTCTAAACACGCTCTAAGCCCGCACTAAACCCGCTCTAAACCCGCGCTAAACCCCCACTAACCCCAACCTAAACCCCCCGCTAAACCCGCTCTAAACCCAAACTAATCCTGCTCTAAACACGGACTAAACCCACATTAAACCCGTTCTAAATCCGCACTAAACCCGCTCTAAACCCGTGCTAAACCCACACTAAACCCGCTCTAAACCCATTGTAAACCCGCTCTAAACCTGCTCTAAACGTGCTCTAAACCCGCACTAAATCCACATTAAACCCGCTCTAAAGCCGCATTAAACCCGCACTAAACTCTCTCTAAACCCGATCGAAACCCCCGCTAAACCCGCTCTAAACCCACACTAAACCTGCTCTAAATACGGACTAAACCCACATTAAACACGTTCTAAATCCGCACTAAACCCGCTCTAAACCCGCACTAAACCCACACTAAACCCGCACTAAACCTGCACTAAACCCGCTCTAAACCCGGCTAAACCCCCACTAACCCCAACCTAAACCCCCGCGAAACCCGCTCTAAACCCACACTAAACCCGCTCTAAACCCACTGTAAACCCGCTCGAAACCTGCACTAAACGTGCTCTAAACCCGCACTAAATCCACATTAAGCCCGCTCTAAAGCCGCAGTAAACCCGCACTAAACCTTCACTAAACTCACACTATAAACTCTCTCGAAACCCGATCGAAACCCACTCTAAACCCGCGCAAAACCCAATCTAAACCCGCACTAAGCCCACACTAACCTCTCTCTAAACCCGCTCTAAACCCGCGCTAAACCCGCACTAAACCCACAGTAAACCCGCTCTAAATCCACGCTAAACCACCACTAACCCCAACCTAAACCCCCGCTAAACCCTTTCTAAACCCGCTCTAAACCCGCACTAAACCAGCACTAAACCCACACTAAACCCGCTCTAAACACGGACTAAACCCACATTAAACCCATTTTAAACCCGCACTAAACCCGCTCTAAACTGCTCTAATTCCGCTCTAAACCCGCTCTAAACTCGTGCTAAACCCGCGCTAAACCCACAGTAAACCCGCTCTAAATCCACACTAAACCCACACTAAACCCACGCTAAACCCGCACTAAACTCGCTCTAAACCCGCTCGAAACCCACTCTAAACTCGCGCAAAACCCTCGCTACACCTGCGCTAAACCCGCTCTAAACCCACACTAAACACGCACTAAACCCACACTAAACCTGCTCTAAACACGCTCTAAGCCCGCACTAAACCCGTTCTAAACCCGCGCTAAACCCCCACTAACCCCAACCTAAACCCCCGCTAAACCTGCTCTAAACCCACACTAAACCCGCTCTAAACCCACTGTAAACCCGCTCGAAACCTTCACTAAACTCACACTATAAACTCTCTCGAAACCCGATCGAAACCCACTCTAAACCCGCGCAAAACCCAATCTAAACCCGCACTAAGCCCACACTAAACTCTCTCTAAACCCGCTCTAAACCCGCGCTAAACCCGCACTAAACCCACAGTAAACCCGCTCTAAATCCACGCTAAACCACCACTAACCCCAACCTAAACCCCCGCTAAACCCTTTCTAAACCCGCTCTAAACCCGCACTAAACCAGCACTAAACCCACACTAAACCCGCTCTAAACACGGACTAAACCCACATTAAACCCATTTTAAACCCGCACTAAACCCGCTCTAAACTGCTCTAATTCCGCTCTAAACCCGCTCTAAACTCGTGCTAAACCAGCACTAAACCCACACTAAACCCGCTCTAAACACGGACTAAACCCACATTAAACCCATTTTAAACCCTCACTAAACCCGCTCTAAACTGCTCTAATTCCGCTCTAAACCCGCTCTAAACTCGTGCTAAACCCGCGCTAAACCCACAGTAAACCCGCTCTAAATCCACACTAAACCCACGCTAAACCCGCACTAAACCCGCACTAAACTCGCTCTAAACCCGCTCGAAACCCACTCTAAACTCGCGCAAAACCCTCGCTACACCTGCGCTAAACCCGCTCTAAACCCACATTAAACCCGTTCTAAATCTGCACTAAACCCGCTCTAAACCCGTGCTAAACCCACACTAAACCCGCTCTAAACCTGCACTAAACCCGCTCTAAACCCGCTCTAATCCCACACTAAACCCGCACTAAACCTGCTCTAAACACGCTCTAAACCCGCACTAAACCCGCTCTAAACCCGCGCTAAACCCCCACTAACCCCAACCTAAACCCCCGCTAAACCCGCTCTAAACCCACACTAAACCCGCTCTAAACCCACTGTAAACCCGCTCTAAACCTGCACTAAACGTGCTCTAAACCCGCACTAAATCCACATTAAACCCGCTCTAAAGCCGCATTAAACCCGCACTAAACTCTCTCTAAACCCGATCGAAACCCACTCTAAACCCACGCAAAACATGCGCTAAACCCGCACTAAACCCGCACTAAACCTTCACTAAACCCACACTAAACCCGCTCTAAACCTGCACTAAACCCAATCTAAACCCGCATTAAATCCGCACTAAACCCACAGTAAACCCGCTCTAAATCCACACTAAACCCACGCTAAACACGCATTAAACTCGCTCTAAACCCGCTCGAAACCCACTCTAAACCCGAGCAAAACCCGCGTTAAACCCGCGCTAAACCCGCAAGAAACCCGCACTAAACACGCACTAAACCCGCACTAAACCTGCTCTAAACACTTTCTAAGCCCGCACTAAACCCGGTCTAAACCCGCTCTAAACCTGCACTAAACCCGCTCTAAACCCGCTCTAATCCCACACTAAACACGCACTAAACCCGCACTAAACCTGCTCTAAACACGCTCTAAGCCCGCACTAAACCCGCTCTAAACCCGCGCTAAACCCACACTAACCCCAACCTAAACCCCCGCTAAACCCGCTCTAAACCCACACTAAACCCGCTCTAAACCCACTGTAAACCCGCTCTAAACCTGCACTAAACGTGCTCTAAACCCGCACTAAATCCACATTAAACCCGCTCTAAAGCCGCATTAAACCCGCACTAAACTCTCTCTAAACCCGATCGAAACCCACTCTAATCCCACGCAAAACATGCGCTAAACCCGCACTAAACCCGCTCTAAACCCGCACTAAACCTTCACTAAACCCACACTAAACCCACTCTAAACCTGCACTAAACCCAATCTAAACCCGCATTAAATCCGCACTAAACCCACCAGTAAACCCGCTCTAAATCCACACTAAACCCACGCTAAACACGCATTAAACTCGCTCTAAACCCGCTCGAAACCCACTCTAAACCGAGCAAAACCCGCGTTAAACCCGCGCTAAACCCGCAAGAAACCCGCACTAAACACGCACTAAACCCGCACTAAACCTGCTCTAAACACTTTCTAAGCCCGCACTAAACCCGGTCTAAACCCGCTCTAAACCTGCACTAAACCCGCTCTAAACCCACGCTAAACCCCCACTAAACCCAACCTAAACCCCCGCTAAACCCTCTCTAAACCCGCTCTAAACCCGCACGAAACCAGCACTAAACCCACACTAAACCCGCTCTAAACACGGACTAAACTCACATTAAACCCATTTTAAACCCGCACTAAACCCGCTCTAAACTGCTCTAAATCCGCTCGAAACCGCTCTAAACCCGCTCTAAACCCGTGCTAAACCCACGCTAAACCCACAGTAAACCCGCTCTAAATCCACACTAAACCCGCACTAAACCCGCACTAAACCCGCACTAAACCCGCTCTTAACCGCTCTAAACCCACACTAAACAGGCACTAAACCCGCACTAAACCTGCTCTAAACACACTCTAAGCTCGCACTAAACCCACACTAAACTCTCTCTAAACCCGCTCGAAACCCACTCTAAACTCGCGCAAAACCCTCGCTAAACCTGCGCTAAACCCGCTCTAAACCACACTAAACACGCACTAAACCCGCACTAAACCTGCTCTAAACACGCTCTAAGCCCGCATTAAACCCGGTCTAAACCCGCGCGAAACCCGCGCTAAACCCGCTCTAAACCTGCTCTAAACACAGACTAAACCCACATTAAACCCGTTCTAAATCCGCACTAAACCCGCTCTAAACCCGTGCTAAATCCACACTAAACCCCGCTCTAAACCTGCACTAAACCCGCTCCAAACCCGCTCTAAACCCACACTAAACCCGCTCTAAACCCATTGTAAACCCGCTCTAAACCTGCACTAAACGTGCTCTAAACCCGCACTAAATCCACATTAAACCCGCTCTAAAGCTGCATTAAACCCGCACTAAACTCTCTCTAAACCCGATCGAAACCCCCGCTAAACCCGCTCTAAACCCACACTAAACCTGCTCTAAATACGGACTAAAACCCACATTAAACACGTTCTAAATCCGCACTAAACCCGCTCTAAACCCGTGCTAAACCCACACTAAACCCGCTCTAAACCTGCACTAAACCCGCTCTAAACCCGCGCTAAACCCCCACTAACCCCAACCTAAACCCCGCTAAACCCGCTCTAAACCCACACTAAACCCGCTCTAAACCCACTGTAAACCCGCTCTAAACCTGCACTAAACGTGCTCTAAACCCGCACTAAATCCACATTAAACCCGCTCTAAACCGCAGTAAACCCGCACTTATCTCTCTCGAAACCCGATCGAAACCCACTCTAAACCCGCGCAAAACACGCGCTAAACCCGCTCTAAACCCGCACTAAACCTTCACTAAACTCACACTAAACCCGCTCTAAACCTGCACTAAACCCAATCTAAACCTGCACTAAGCCCACACTAAACTCTCTCTAAACCCGCTCTAAACCCGCGCTAAACCCGCACTAAACCACAGTAAACCCGCTCTAAATCCACGCTAAACCCCACTAACCCCAACCTAAATCCCCGCTAAACCCTCTCTAAACCCGCTCTAAACCCGCACTAAACCAGCACTAAACCCACACTAAACCCGCTCTAAGCACGGACTAAACCCACATTAAACCCATTTTAAACCCGCACTAAACCCGCTCTAAACTGCTCTAATTCCGCTCTAAACCCGCCTCTAAACTCGTGCTAAACCCGTGCTAAACCCACAGTAAACCCGCTCTAAATCCACACTAAACCCACGCTAAACCCGCACTAAACCCGCACTAAACTCGCTCTAAACCCGCTCGAAACCCACTCTAAACTCGCGCAAAACCCTCGCTACACCTGCGCTAAACCCGCTCTAAACCCACACTAAACACGCACTAAACCCATACTAAACCTGCTCTAAACACGCTCTAAGCCCGCACTAAACCCGCTCTAAACCCGCGCTAAACCCCCACTAACCTCAACCTAAACCCCCGCTAAACCTGCTCTAAACCCACACTAAACTGCTCTAAACACGGACTAAACCCACATTAAACCCGTTCTAAATCTGCACTAAACCCGCTCTAAACCCGTGCTAAACCCACACTAAACACGCTCTAAACCTGCACTTAACCCACTCTAAACCCGCTCTAAACCCACACTAAACCCGCTCTAAACCCACTGTAAACCCGCTCTAAACCTGCGCTAAACGTGCTCTAAACCCGCACTAAATCCACATTAAACCCGCTCTAAAGCCGCATTAAACCCGCACTAAACTCTCTCTAAACCCGATCGAAACCCCCGCTAAACCCGCTCTAAACCCACACTAAACCTGCTCTAAACACGGACTAAACCCACATTAAACCAGTTCTAAATCCGCACTAAACCCGCTCTAAACCCGTGCTAAACCCACACTAAACCCGCTCTAAACCTGCACTAAACCCGCTCTAAACCCGCTCTAAACCCACACTAAACACGCTCAAAGCCCGCACTAAACCCGCTCTAAACCCGCGCTAAACCCCACTAACCCCAACCTAAACCCCCGCTAAACCCGCTCTAAACCCACACTAAACCCGCTCTAAACCCACTGTAAACCCGCTCTAAACCTGCACTAAACGTGCTCTAAACCCGCACTAAATCCACATTAAACCCGCTCTAAAGCCGCATTAAACCCGCACTAAACTCTCTCTAAACCCGATCGAAACCCCCGCTAAACCCGCTCTAAACCCACACTAAACCTGCTCTAAACACGGACTAAACCCACATTAAACCCGTTCTAAATCCGACTAAACCCGCTCTAAACCCGTGCTAAACCCACACTAAACCCGCTCTAAACCTGCACTAAACCCGCTCTAAACCCGCTCTAAACCCACACTAAACACGCACTAAACCCGCACTAAACCTGCTCTAAACACGCTCTAAGCCCGCACTAAACCCGCTCTAAACCCGCGCTAAACCCCCATTAACCCCAACCTAAACCCCCGCTAAACCCGCTCTAAACCCACACTAAACCCGCTCTAAACCCACTGTAAACCCGCTCTAAACCTGCACTAAACGTGCTCTAAACCCGCACTAAATCCACATTAAACCCGCTCTAAAGCCGCATTAAACCCGCACGAAACTCTCTCTAAACCCGATCGAAACCACTCTAAACCACGCAAAACATGCGCTAAACCCGCACTAAACCCGCTCTAAACCCGCACTAAACCTTCACTAAACCCACACTAAACCCGCTCTAAACCTGCACTAAACCCAATCTAAACTAGCATTAAACCCGCACTAAACCCACAGTAAAACCACTCTAAATCCGCACTAAACCCACGCTAAACACGCATTAAACTCGCTCTAAACCCGCTCGAAACCCACTCTAAACCCGAGCAAAACCCGCATTAAACCCGCGCTAAACCCGCAAGAAACCCGCACTAAACACGCACTAAACCCGCACTAAACCTGCTCTAAACACGCTCTAAACCTGCACTAAACCCGCTCTAAACCCACGCTAAACCCCCACTAACCCCAACCTAAACCCCCGCTAAACCCTCTCTAAACCCGCTCTAAACCCGCACTAAACCAGCACTAAACCACACTAAACCCGCTCTAAACACGGACTAAACCCACATTAAACCCATTTTAAACCCGCACTAAACCCGCTCTAAACTGCTCTAAATCCGCTCTAAACCGCTCTAAACCCGCTCTAAACTCGTGCTAAACCCGCGCTAAACCACAGTAAACCCGCTCTAAATCCACACTAAACCCGCACTAAACCCACACTAAACCCGCACTAAACTCGCTCTAAACCCGCTCGAAACCCACTCTAAACTTGCGCAAAACCCTCGCTAAACCTGCGCTAAACCGCTCTAAACCCACACTAAACACGCATTAAACCCGCACTAAACTTGCTCTAAACACGCTCTAAGCCCGCACTAAACCCGTTCTAAACCCGCGCTCAACCCCCACTAACCCCCAACCTAAACCCCCGCTAAACCCGCTCTAAACCCACACTAAACCTGCTCTAAACACGGACTAAACCCACATTAAACCCGTTCTAAATCCGCACTAAACCGCTCTAAACCCGTGCTAAACCCACACTAAACCCGCAGTAAACCTGCACTAAACTCGCTCCAACCCGCTCTAAACCCACACTAAACCCGCTCTAAACCCATGTAAACCCGCTTTAAACCTGCACTAAACGTGCTCAAAACCTGCACTAAATCCACATTAAACCCGCTCTAAAGCCACATTAAACCCGCACTAACTCTCTCTAAACCCAATCGAAACCCCCGCTAAACCCGCTCTAAACCCACACTAAACCTGCTCTAAATACGGACTAAACCCACATTAAACCAGTTCTAAATCCGCACCAAACCCGCTCTAAACCTGTGCTAAACCCACACTAAACCCGCTCTAAACCTGCACTAAACCCGCTCTAAACCCACACTAAACCCGCTCTAAACCCACTGTAAACCCCCGCTCTAAACCTGCACTAACGTGCTCTAAACCCGCACTAAAACCCGCACCCGCACTAAACCCGCTCAAATTCCGCACTAAACCCGCACTAAACCTTTACTAAACACACACTAAACCCGCTCTAAACCTGCACTAAACTCAATCTAAACCCGCACTAAACTCTCTCTAAACCCGCTCTAAACCCGCTCTAAACCTGCTCTAAACCCGCTCTAAACCCGCTCTAAACTGCTCTAAATCCGCTCCAAACCGCTCTAAACCCGCTCTAAATTCTCGCTAAACCCGCGCTAAACCCGCACTAAACCCACAGTAAACCCGCTCTAAATCCACACGAAACCCACGCGAAACACGCATTAAACTCGCTCTAAACCCGCTCGAAACCCACTCTAAACCCGGGCAAAACCCGCGCTAAACCCGCAAGAAACCCGCAAGAAACCCGCACTAAACCCGCACTAAACCTGCTCTAAACACGCTCTAAGCCCGCACTAAACCCGCTCTAAACCCACTCTAAACCTGCACTAAACCCGCTCTAAACCCACGCTAAACCCCCACTAACCCCAACCTAAACCCCCGCTAACCACTCTCTAAACCCGCTCTGAACCCGCACTAAACCAGCGCTAAACCCATTTTAAACCCTCACTAAACCCGCTCTAAACTGCTCTAATTCCGCTCTAAACCCGCTCTAAACTCGTGCTAAACCCGCGCTAAACCCACAGTAAACCCGCTCTAAATCCACACTAAACCCACGCTAAACCCGCACTAAACCCGCACTAAACTCGCTCTAAACCCGCTCGAAACCCACTCTAAACTCGCGCAAAACCCTCGCTACACCTGCGCAAAACCCGCTCTAAACCCACACTAAACACGCACTAAACCCATACTAAACCTGCTCTAAACACGCTCTAAGCCCGCACTAAACCCGCTCTAAACCCGCGCTAAACCCCCACTAACCCCAACCTAAACCCCCGCTAAACCTGCTCTAAACCCACACTAAACCTGCTCAAAACACGGACTAAACCCACATTAAACCCGTTCTAAATCTGCACTAAACCCGCTCTAAAAGCGTGCTAAACCCACACTAAACACGCTCTAAACCTGCACTAAACCCACTCTAAACCCGCTCTAAACCCACACTAAACCCGCTCTAAACCCACTGTAAACCCGCTCTAAACCTGCGCTAAACGTGCTCTAAACCCGCACTAAATCCACATTAAACCCGCTCTAAAGCCGCATTAAACCCGCACTAAACTCTCTCTAAACCCGATCGAAACCCCCGCTAAACCCGCTCTAAACCCACACTAAACCTGCTCTAAACACGGACTAAACCCACATTAAACCCGTTCTAAATCCGCACTAAACCCGCTCTAAACCCGTGCTAAACCCACACTAAACCCGCTCTAAACCTGCACTAAACCCGCTCTAAACCCGCTCTAAACCCACACTAAACACGCTCTAAGCCTGCACTAAACCCGCTCTAAACCCGCGCTAAACCCCCACTAACCCCAACCTAAACCCCCGCTAAACCCGCTCTAAACCCACACTAAACCCGCTCTAAACCCACTGTAAACCCGCTCTAAACCTGCACTAAACGTGCTCTAAACCCGCACTAAATGCACATTAAACCCGCTCTAAAGCCGCATTAAACCCGCACTAAACTCTCTCTAAACCCGATCGAAACCCACTCTAAACCCACGCAAAACATGCGCTAAACCCGCTCTAAACCCGCACTAAACCTTCA
>NW_027251122.1:0-65253 GCF_044704955.1 Pristiophorus japonicus
GGGGGTGGGGAGGGGAGAGTGTCCGGAGGGATGGGAAAGTGTCCCAGGGGGAGGGGAGGGGACAGTGTCCCGAGGGGAGGGTAGAGGTCCCAGGGGGAGGCGAAGGGACAGTGTCCCGAGGGGAGGGGAGAGTGTCCCGAGGGGAGGGGAGAGTGTCCCAGGGGGAGGCGAAGGGACAGTGTCCCGAGGGGAGGGGAGAGTGTCCCGAGGGGAGGGGGGAGTGTCCCAGGGGGAGGCGAAGGGACAGTGTCCCGAGGGGAGGGGAGAGTGTCCCAGGGGGTGGGGAGCGGAGAGTATCCCGAGGGGAGGGAGAGTGTCCCGAGGGAAGGGGAGAATGTCCCAGGGGGTGGGGAGCGGAGAGTATCCCGAGGGGAGGGGAGAGTGTCACGGGGGGAGGGGAGAGTGTCCCGCGGGGAGGGGGGAGTGTCCCGTGGGGAGGGGAGAGTGTCTCGGGGAAAGGGGAGAGTGTCCCGAGGGGAGTGGAGGGGAGAGTGTCCCGGGGGGAGGGGAGAGTGTCTCAGGGGGAGGGGAGAGTGTCCCGAGGAGAGGGGAGAGTGTCCCGGGGGGAGGGGAAGGGAGAGTATCCCGAGGGGAGGGGTGGGGAGAGTGTCCCGAGGGAAGGGGAGGGGAGAGTGTCCGGTGGTGAGGGGAGAGTGTCCCGAGGGGAGGAGAGAGTGTCTCGGGGGGAGGGGAGAGTGTCCCGAGGGGAGGGGAGAGTGTCACGAGGGGAGGGGAGAGTGTCCCGGGGGGAGGTGACAGTGTCCCGTGGGGAGGGGTGAGTGTCTCGGGGGGAGGGGATCGTGTCCTGGGTGGAGGGAGAGTATCTCGGAGGGAGGGGAGAGTGTCCCGAGGGGAGGGGGGGGGGGAGGGGAGGGGGAGAGTGTCCGAGGGGGGAGGGGATAGTGTCCCGGGTGGAGGGGTGAGTGTCTCGGGGGAGGGGAGAGTGTCCCGAGGGGAGGGGAGAGTGTCTCGGGGGGAGGGGAGATTGTCTCGGGGGGAGGGGATAGTGTCCGGGGGAGGGGATAGTGTCCCGGGTGGAGGGGAGAGTGTCTCGGGGGGAGGGGAGAGTGTCCCGGGGGGAGGGGAGGGGAGAGAGTCCCGAGGGGAGGCGAGAGTGTCCCAGGGGGAGGGGAGAATATGTCCAATAGTAGTCCAATCTGTGAACAGCAGCACCATTCACAACAATATGTCCAATAGTAGTCCAGTCTGTGAGCAACAGCACCATTCACAACATACAGTGAAATAGATTTCTAGCCAATCCACATACGCTTTAAAACCTTCCCGGTCATGTCTAGATTCCTCCAAATATCCGATTACACCTGCCATTTTTAATCTCGAGATGTTCACACCGTGTGCTTTTTTTTACCTCGGATTTTGTACCTTTTTTTTCTGAGACAGAAACATCCCAAGTCTTCTGTCGGCTGGCTGAATCCTTCACCAACAAAATTTAAGCTTTAAACATCCAGAAATCTCCCAATCTCTAACTCTCTCTCTTTCTCTCTATCGCTCTCTCTCTCTCTCCCTCTCTCTCTGTATTTTTCTCTGTCTCTCTCTCTCTCTGCCTCCCTCTCTGTGTCTCTCTCTCTTTCTCTCTCTTTCTCTCTATCTGTCTCTGTTTTTCTCTCTGACTCTCTCTATCCCTCGTTCCTTCTCTCTCTCTGTCTCTCTCTGTCTGTCTCTCTCGCTCTCTTTCTCTCTGTCTCTCTCTCAGTCTGTCTCTCGCTCTATCTTTCTCTCCCTCTCTGTCACTCTGTGTTTATCACTCGCTCTCTCTGTCTCTCTCTTTCTGTCTCTCCCTCTCTATCTGTCTATCTCTGTCTCTCTCTCTGTCTCTCTTTATCTCTCTCTCTTTCTGTCTTCTGCTCTGTCTCGCTCTCTCTCTGTCTCTGTGTTTCTCTCACTCTCTCTCGCTCTATCTTTCTCTCATTCTGTCTGTCTCTCTCTCTCACTCTCTCTCACTTTCTCTCTGTCGGTCTCTCAATCTCTGTCTCTCTGTCTCTCACTCTCTGTCTCTATTTCTCTCACTCTCTCTGTCTCACGCTCTCTGTCTCTGTCTCTTTATCTCCCTCTCTCTCTGTTTTGCTCTGGCTGTCTCTGACTCTCACATTCTGTCCCTCTCTATTTCTGTGTGTGTGTTTCTCTCTCTCTGTCTGTCTCTCTGTCACTCTCTCTCTCTCTGTATCTCCCACTCTCTCTCTCTGTCTCTCTCTCCCTTTTTCCCTCTCTCTGTCTGTCTCTCACTCTCACTCTCTCACTACCTCTCGATCTGTATCTCTATCTCTCTGTCTCTCTCTAGCTGTCTCTCTCTCTCTGTATCTGTACCTCTCTCTCTCTTTCATTGCCTGTCTCTCTCTATCTCTCGATCTTGCTCTATCTCTGTCACACTCTATCTCTCACTCGCTGTCTATCTGTTGCTCTATCTCGCTATTTATCTCTGTATCTGTGTCTCTCTCATACTCTATTTCTGTCCCTCTCGCTCTCGTGTCTCTTTATCTCTCTCTATCTCTGTCTTCTCTCTATCTCTCTCTCTCTCTCACTCTCGGTCTCTGTAACACACATCTCATGTAAAATGGCTGCTCAATCTCACACAAACTAATCCCACAGCCCCGCTCTCTGCCCATAGTCCTGTATCAATCCCCAAACTAATCATACTGCCCCGCTCTCTCCCCATAGCCCTGTCTCAATCTCCAAACTAATCCCACTGCCCCGCTCTCTCCCCATAGTCCTGTATCAATCCCCAAACTAATCCCACTGCACCGCTCTCTCCCCATAGTCCTGTATCAATCCCCAAACTAATCCCACAGCCCCGCTCACTCCACATAGCCCTGTATCAATCCCCAAACTAATCCCACTGCCCCGCTCTCTCCCCATAGTCCTGTATCAATCCCCAAACTAATCCCACTGCCCCGCTCACTCCACATAGCCCTGTATCAATCCCCAAACTAATCCCACTGCCCCGCTCTCTCCCCATAGTCCTGTATTAATCCCCAAACTAATCCCACTGCCCCGCTCACTCCACATAGCCCTGTATCAATCCCCAAACTAATCCCACTGCCCCGCTCACTCCACATAGCCCTGTATCAATCCCCAAACTAATCCCACTGCCCCGCTCTCTCCCCATAGCACTGTCTCAATCTCCAAACTAATCCCACTGCCCCGCTCTCTCCCCATAGCCCTGTATCAATCCCCAAACTAATCCCCCTGCCCCGCTCTCTCCCGATAGCCCTGTATCAATCCCCAAACTAATCCCCCTGCCCCGCTCTCTCCCCATAGCCCTGTATCAATCCTAAAACTAATCCCACTGCCCCGCTCTCTCCCCATAGACCTGTCAATCCCAGAATCTATACAGAGTCTCTCTATCTGTCTCTCTCCCTCTCTCTCTCTGTCTCACTCTGCCTCTCTCTCTGTCTCTCTCTATGACTCCCTGTGTCTCTGTCTCACTCTGTCTTTCCCTCTCTCTCCCTCTCTCTCTCCGTCTCTGTTTTTCTCTCGCTATCTTTCCCTCTCCCTCTTCTTCTGTCTCTCTCTCCCTCTCGCTCTATTTTTCTCTCTCTCTATCTGTATCTCTCCATTTTATCTCTGTCTTTCCCTCTCTCTCTGTCAATCCATCTCTCTGTCTTTCTCACTCTGTCTCTCTCAATCTGTCTGTCTGTCTCTCTGCCTCTTTCTCTTTCTGCCTCTCTCTCTGTATCTCTCTTCAACTCTGTGTCTCTCTATCTCTGTCTCTCACTCTCCCGCTCTCTGTCTCTCTCTCTCTCTCTCTCTGTCTCTCTCTCTCTCACTCTGTCTGTTTGCCGATCGCTGTCTCTCTCTATCTATCTTTCTGTTTCTCTCTCGCTCTGTCTCTCTCCATCTGTGTAGCTCTCTCTGTCTCTCTCTGTCTGCCTGTCTCTGACTCTGTCTCTGTCTCTCTCTCTCTCTCGCTCTCTGACTCTCTCTATCTCTCTGTCTGCATATCTCTCTGTCTCTTTCTCTCTCTCTATCTATCTCTCACTCTGCATATCTCTCTCTCTCACTAGCTCTCTATCTGTCTCACTCTCTCTCTCGCTCTCTCTGACTCTTTGGCTCTCTCTCTGTATCTATCTCACTCTCTCTTTCTCTTTCTCTCTCTCTATGCCTCTCTCTCTCTCTCTCTCTCTCTCTCTCTGTCTCGCTATATATCTCTGTTTCGCTTTATCTCTATCTGTCTCTATCTATCTCGCTCTCTCACTCTATGTCCGTCTCTCTCCCTCTCTCGCTCTACCTCACTCTTTGTATCTCTCGGTCTCTCTCGGTCTCTCTCTATGTCTGTTTCTTTCCCTCTCTCTCTCTCTCTCTCTATCTCTGTCTTTCTCTGTTTTCCCCTCTGTCTCAGTCTCTCTCTGTCTCTCTCTCACTCTCTGTCTCTATCTGTCTCTCTCTCTCTCTCTCATTCTCCCTCTCTCTCCATCTTTAATTCTGTCTCCATCTTTCACTCTCTCTCTCTGTCTCTATAATTCTGTCTCTCACTCTCTGTCTCTCTCTCCCACTCTGCCTGTTTGCCTATCGCTGTCTCTCTCTATCTGTCTGTCTCTCTCTCTGTCTCCTTCTCTCCGTCTCTCTCTGTCTCTCTCTCTGTCTCTGTTTCACTATCTCACCGTCTCTCTGTCTTTCTCTGTATTTTTTCTGTCTGTCTCTCTCTGTCTCTCTCCCTCTGTGACTCTCTCTCTATACCTCTCTGTCTCTTTCTCTCTCACTCTGTGTCTCTCCCTTTCTCTATCTCTCGCTAACTCTCTCCCTGTCTCTCTCTCTCTCTCTCTCTCTCTCTCGTTCTCTCTGTGTCATTATCTCTCTCTGTCTCTGACTCTCCCTCTCTCTATCTCTCTGTCTCTCTATCTTTCTCAGTCTTCCCCTCTGTCTCCCTGTCTCGCTCTGTCTCTGTCTCTCTCTCTCTCTCTTTGTCTCCATCTCTGTCTCTCTCTCTTTCTCTCTGTCTGTCTGGCTCTGCTTCTCTCTCTCTGTCTTTCTGTCTCTCTCTCCCTCTTGCTCTGTCTCTCTCTCTCTGTATCTCGCCATATATTTATCTCCGCCTTTCCCTCTCTCTCGCTCTCTATCAATTTCTCTTTCTCTGTCTTTCTCCCACTCTGTCTCTCTCTGTCTCTCTCTCACTCTCTGTCTCTGTGTCTCTGTGTCTCACTTTGTCTGTCTTTCTCTCTGCCTCTGTCTTTCTCTCTCTTTTTCTCTCTCTTTCTCTCTCTCCCTCTCTCTCTCTCTCTTTCTCTCTCTCTCTCTCTCTCTCTCTCTCTGCCTCTCTCTCTGCCTCGCTCTCATTCTGTCTCTCTCTCTCTCTGCTTCTCTCTCTCTCTCACTCTCCCTATTTCTGTCTCTTTCTCTGACTCTCTGTCGCTCTCGCTCTCTGTCTCTATCACTGTCTCTCTGTTTGTCTCTCTGTCTGTCTTCCTCTCTGTCTCCCTCTCTGTCTCCCTCTCTGTCTCTGTCTCCCTTTCTCTCTCGCTCTCTGTCTATCTGTCTCTCTGTCTTTCTCTCTCTGACTCTCGCTGTCTCGATCTGTCTTTCTCTCTCTGTCTCTCACGATCTCTCTCTCTCTCTCTGTCTATCTCTCTCTCTCTCTCTCTCGCGCTCTCTCTCCCCATCTCTGTTTCTCTCTGGCTTTCTCTCTAGCTTTCCCTCTCTCTCTGTCTCTCTCTCCTTCTCGCTCCCTCTTTCTCTCTCTGAATGTCTCTCTCTGTCCTTATCTCTGTCTTTCCCTCACTCTCTCTATCTCTGTCTCTATCTACCTCTCTGTCTCTTGCTGTCGCTCTGTCTCTCTCTGTATGTCTCTCTTTATCTGTCTGTCTCTCCCCCTCACTCTGTTTGTCTCTCCCATTCTCTTTGTCTCTCGCTCTCTGTCTCTCTGACTCTCTCTCTGACTCTCTCTGTCTCGCTCTGTTTCTCTCTCTCTGTCTGGCTGTCTCTCTCTCCCTCTCCCTCTCTGTCTCCCTTTCTGTCTGTCTGTCTCTCTCTTTCTCTGACGCTCTCTCTCTCTGTGTTTCTGTCTCTCTCTGTCTCTCTCTCTCTCTCTCTGCCTCTCTCTCTGTCCAGCTTTCTGTCAGTCTGTCTCTCTCTGTATACTTCCTCCATGTCGCTCTCTCTATCTCCCTCTCAATCTCTGTCTCTCTCTCGCTCTCTGTCTCTCTGTCTATCACTCCTTCTAGCTCGCTCTCTCTCTCTCTCTGTATCTCTCTCTCTCTGTCTCTCTCTCTCTCTCTTTCAGACTCTCTGTATTTCTCTCCCTCTCTCTCTCTCTTTCTCTCTGAAGCTCTCCCAGAACCACGGTGACAATGCACAGACAGATCTATAGCCATGCATTTTACATTTGTTCATGGACCCCATTTTATGAAAACACAGCACCGGGAGATTGATCACAGAGGCCGACAACTCTCTAATTTAATATTAACTGCTTAAAGTTGTACCTGCCCTCGGAGTGTGTGATGGAACAGTGTAGAGGGAGCTTTACTCTGTATCTAACACTTTGTAGCTGCTCTGGGAGTGTTTGATGGGACAGTATAGAGTGAGCTTTACTCTGCATCTAACACTCTGTACCTGCCCTGGGAGTGTTTGATGGGACAGTGTAGAGGGAGCTTTACTCTGTATCTAAACCCGTGCTGTACCTGCCCTGGGAGTGTTTGATGGGACAGTGTAGAGGGAGCTTTACTCTATATCTAAACCCCTGTACCTGCCCTGGGAGTGTTTGATGGGACATTGTAGAGGAAGCTTTACTCTATATCTAACCCCCTGTACCTGCCCTGGGAGTGTTTGATGGGACAGTGTAGAGGGAACGTTACTCTTTATAGAACCCCGTGCTGTACCTGCCCTGGGAGTGTTTGATGGGACAGTGAAGAGGGAGCTTTACTCTGTATCTAACCCCGTGTTTGATGGGACAGTGTAGAGGGAGCTTTACTCTGTATCTAACACCGTGCTCTACTTGCCCTGGGAGTGTTTGATGGGACAGTGTAGAGGGAGCTTTATTCTATATCTAAACCCCTGTACCTGCTCTGGGAGTGTTTGATGAGACAGTGTAGAGGGAGCTTTACTCTGTATCTAACCCCCTGTACCTGCTCTGGGAGTGTTTGATGGGACAGTGCAGAGAGAGATTTACTCTGTATCTAACCCCGTGTGTACCTGCCCTGGGAGTGTTTGATGGGACAGTGTAGAGGGAGCTTTACTCTGTATCTAACCCCGTGCTGTACCTGTCCTGGGAGTGTTTGATGGGACAGTGTAGAGGGAGCTTTACTCTGTATCTAACCCCCTGTACCTGCCCTGGGAGTGTTTGATGGGACAGTATGGAGGGAGATTAAATGCCCAACTCTCTCTGTCCCTCTCACTTTCTCTCTGTAAGTCTCTCTCTCTCTCTCTTGCTCTCTCTTTCAGTCTCCATGTCTCTCCCTGTCTCTCCCTCTCTGTATCTCTGTCTCTCTCTCTCGCTCTCTGTCAGTCTCTCTGTCTCCCTCTCTCCATCTCGCTCTCTCACTCTCTCTTTCGCTCCCAATTTCTATCCATCTATCTCTCTTTCACATTTTCCTCTGTCTCTGCTGCCATCCATTTCCGATCTCTCTTCCTTTCTCTTTTCTGCCAACACGCTCTCTCTATCCCTAATTCTCTCACTGCTTCTCCCTGTCCAACTCTTTTTTTCTCTCTCCCTGTCTCTCATTCCCATTCTAAGGTTTCCTTGATTGAAAAGTCCCTGACATATTGCAGTCTGACAGTCTCGTCCACACCAGAGCCGACTGGGGGCAGAGTGCCGTGTCTCTGAAACCCTGGCTGTGCATGAAGGTTCTGACGGGTAGGGACCTTCTCACTGCCAACCAAGCTACGGCTTGGTACTTGTGTGAAAGCTTTGGCGATGAGGCCTTCTGCCAAACCAGTTTGACAGTCTGCTTGGGGAACCGCCTGACAGATTCCACCCTCTCCTTCTTTTATAGGGCGTCCAGGACCTTGCGCGCTGACCACTGATTTACGGCCTTGTGCTCAAAGGTGTTTGTCTTGAAACACTTTTTCACGAAGGACAGGTGGTGTGGCACGGTCCAACTGGTTGGTGCATTCGGTGGTAGCCTGGCCAGACCCTTCCTTCACAACAGCGGGGAGAGATAGAAGCTCAGCACGTACTGACACTTGGTGTCAGCGTACCGAGTGTCTCTGCACAGCTTGATGCAGCCGCATACAAAGGTGGCCATCAGGATGAGGGCCAGGTTCCCAACGGCCTTTCCTCACTTGTCCAGAGATTTCTATATCGTGTCTCTGCGGACGCGATGTTGGATCTCCAGGCGCCAGTGTCAGCTCTGGGAGTGAGTCTCGGGGTGGCTGGGTGATGTCACCCTGGAGGCTGGGCCCACACTACACACAGCTCCACATCACTGTCACCCTGAGTTGTGACAATCTGTACTCTGCTGCTTTTACATCAAATCAATCTGTACTTAAACACCCTGATAAAGCAGCATGGCCCCCTCCCTCCCTCTCTCTCTCTCTATTTCTCTCTGTCTCTCTCTCTCTCTGTTTCTCTCTCTCCATCTTTCCCCCTCTCTCACTCTCTCTCTGTCTGCCACTCTCCTTCCATCTATCTGTCTCTTTCTATCTGTCTCTCTTGCTCGCTGTTTCCCTATGTCTCTTTCTGTCACTCTCTTTGTTTCTCTCTCTCTCTATCTGTTTCTCTCTCTCGCTCTCTGTCTTTCCCTCTCTCTCTCTCTCTCTCTCTCTGTCTCTCTCTACCTGTTTTTCCCTCTCTCTGTCTCTCTCTCTCTCTGTCACTGTCGTGCCCTCTCTCTCTGTGTCTCTCCCGCTCAGTCTCTCTCGCTGTCTTTCCCTCTCACTCTCTCTGTCTCTCTCTCACACTCGGACTCTGCAAAAAGGCTTAAAATGCTTGAACCAGGTTTGTTCACAGATCAACTAGACACTTGTCCTGGTGCAAAATCGTCACAACGCATCTGATGTAAAACGGGTGCTCAATTTCACCGAAACTAATCCCACTGCCCCGCTCTCTCCCCATACCCGTGTATCAATCCCCAAACTATTCCCAATGCCCTGCTCTCTCCCCATAGCCCTGTATCAATCCCCAAACTAATCCCACTGCCATGCTCTCTCCCCATAGCCCTGTATCAATCCCCAAACTAATCCCACTGCCCTGCTCTCTCCCCATAGCCCTGTATCAATCCCCAAACTATTCCCAATGCCCCGCTCTCTCCCCATACCCGTGTATCAATCCCAAACTAATCCCACTGCCCCGCTCTCTCCCCATAGCCCTGTATCAATCCCCAAACTAATCCCACTGCCCCGCTCTCTCCCCATAGCCCTGTCTCAATCCCCAAACTAATCCCACTGCCCCGCTCTCTCCCCATAGCCCTGTATCAATCCCCAAACTATTCCCAATGCCCCGCTCTCTCCCCATACCCGTGTATCAATCCCAAACTAATCCCACTGCCCCGCTCTCTCCCCATAGCCCTGTATTAATCCCCAAACTAATCCCACTGCCCCGCTCTCTCCCCATAGCCCTGTATCAATCCCCAAACAAATCCCACTGCCCCGCTCTCTCCCCATAGTCCTGTATCAATTCCCAAACTAATCCCACTGCCCCGCTCTCCCCATAGCACTGTTTCAATCCCAAACTAATCCCACTGCCCCGCTCTCGCCCCATACCCGTGTATCAATCCCCAAACTATTCCCAATGCCCCGCTCTCTCCCCATAGCCCTGTATCAATCCCCAAACTAATCCCACTGCCCCGCTCTCTCCCCATAGCCCTGTATCAATCCCCAAACTAATCCCACTGCCCCGCTCTCTCCCCATAGCCCTGTATCAATCCCCAAACTAATCCCACTGCCCCGCTCTCTCCCCATAGCCCTGTATCAATCCCCAAACTAATCCCACTGCCCCGCACTCTCCCCATAGCCCTGTATCAATCCCCAAACTAATCCCACTGCCCCGCTCTCTCACCATAGTCCTGTATCAATCCCCAAACTAATCCCACTGCCCCGCTCTCTCCCCATAGTCCTGTATCAATCCTCAAACTAATCCCACTGACCCACTCTCGCCCCATAGTCCTGTATCAATCCCAAACTAATCCCACTGCCCCGCTCTCTCCCCATAGTCCTGTATCAATCCCCAAACTAATCCCACTGCCCCGCTCTCTCCCCATAGCCCTGTATCAATCCCCAAACTATTCCCAATGCCCCGCTCTCTCCCCATAGCCCTGTATCAATCCCCAAACTAATCCCACTGCCCCGCTCTCTCCCCATAGTCCTGTATCAATCCCCAAACTAATCCCACTGCCCCGCTCTCTCCCCATAGTCCTGTATCAATCCCCAAACTAATCCCACTGCCCCGCACTCTCCCCATAGTCCTGTATCAATCCCCAAACTAATCCCACTGCCCCGCTCTCTCCCCATAGTCCTGTATCAATCCCCAAACTAATCCCACTGCCCCGCTCTCTCACCATAGTCCTGTAACAATCCCCAAACTAATCCCACTGCCCCGCTCTCTCCCCATAGTCCTGTATCAATCCTCAAACTAATCCCACTGACCCACTCTCGCCCCATAGTCCTGTATCAATCCCAAACTAATCCCACTGCCCCGCTCTCTCCCCATAGTCCTGTATCAATCCCCAAACTAATCCCACTGCCCCGCTCTCTCCCCATAGCCCTGTATCAATCCCCAAACTATTCCCAATGCCCCGCTCTCTCCCCATAGCCCTGTATCAATCCCCAAACTAATCCCACTGCCCCGCTCTCTCCCCATAGTCCTGTATCAATCCCCAAACTAATCCCACTGCCCCGCTCTCTCCCCATAGCCCTGTATCAATCCCCAAACTAATCCCACTGCCCCGCTCTCTCCCCATAGTCCTGTATCAATCCCCAAACTAATCCCACTGCCCCGCTGTCTCCCCATAGTCCTGTATCAATCCCCAAACTAATCCCACTGCCCCGCTCTCTCCCCATAGTCCTGTATCAATCCCCAAACTAATCCCACTGCCCCGCTCTCTCCCGATAGTCCTGTATCAATCCCCAAACTAATCCTACTGCCCCGCTCTCTCCCCATAGTCCTGTATCAATCCCCAAACTAATCCCACTGCCCCGCACTCTCCCCATAGTCCTGTATCAATCTCCAAACTAATCCCACTGCCCCGCTCTCTCCCCATAGTCCTGTATCAATCCCCAAACTAATCCCACTGCCCCACTCTCTCCCCATAGTCCTGTATCAATCCCCAAACTAATCCCACTGCCCCGCTCTCTCCCCATAGTCCTGTATCAATCCACAAACTAATCCCACTGCCCCACTCTCTCTCTGTCTGTCTCTGTGTGTGTGTCTCTCTCTCCCTGTGTCTCTCTGTCTATCCCGCTCTCCCTCTCTCTCTCTCTCTCTTTGTTTCTCTCTCTTTGTCTCTCTGTCTCTTTGTCTCTCTCTCTATTTCTCTCTCTCTCCCTCTCTCTCTTTGTCTCTCTCTCTTTCTGCCTCTATCTCTCTCTGTTTGTCACTCTCTCTCTCTGTCCCCCTCTCCCTCTCTGTCTCTCTCTCTGCACGCATCATCCGTGACCTGACAACGACTTGACCCCACGCGGATAGTGTCAGGAGCAGAGGTCAGAGGTCGGGAGTTAGAACATGTAATACCAAATGACACATTGTAAATCCCAGTGAGACTGTAAATAAACCGATACAAATATAAAATGTGAGAAGACTTTAATAAAAAGTAAACGCAGACAGCAGCTCCATCCCCGCCCTTTCTCATCACTGCAATAAGTTGTGCTCTGAAAGTGAGCACATTGCTCAGGTATCAGCACCACGCACCATTGGTGATGGGTAATACACAAACTATCTCTCTTCACAGAGACCCGCAGTTTGTAAACCTTCGCTTTAAAGGGCTGAATGTTCACATTTCCTCCGTGTGGCTGTAAACCTGGAGCCGATCCCCTAACACCCGAGTTGTGGGATGTAAAAGTGAGAATTCACCCCAGAGTGTTTAACCCTCCCTTGTAGCCCATTGTAGACCACTGACATTCAGGAGATGGGGATAGTGAGCTGGGCAAAGTACTGTAAAGTTTTACAGTACAATATCACCAGCTGCTGGTGTACATCAGTACTGCAGTAATACCAACATTGGAGAGACATTCGCTTCATTTCACAATTCAGGCAAGGTCTTTCTTCACAACTGAGAGATAATTGGATCAGAGAGAAGGTAAAATAAACAGGGGCCTGGAAAGCTGCCATTAAATCCCCTCATCTTTCTGAGTACGTAACTCACTCAGAGAATTGTGAACCTGCGGAATTCTCTGCCTGACTCCAATGACAGAGTGAATCACTTCCCACACACGGAGAGGTGAACGGTCTCTCCCCAATGTGAGCTCGCTGGTGTATCAGCAGGTGGGATAACTGAGTGAATCACTTCGCACACTCAGAGAGGT
Organism: Pristiophorus japonicus; assembly: GCF_044704955.1. Classification (NCBI taxonomy): domain Eukaryota; kingdom Metazoa; phylum Chordata; class Chondrichthyes; family Pristiophoridae; genus Pristiophorus; species Pristiophorus japonicus. The sequence continues at coordinate 12,406 of NW_027251122.1, forward strand.
GAACAGTCTCTCCCCAGTGTGAGCTCGCTGGTGTATCAGCAGGTGGGATAACTGAGTGAATCACTTCGCACACTCAGAGAGGTGAACAGTCTCTCCCCAATGTGAACTCGCTGGTGTATCAGCAGGTGGGATAACTGAGTGAATCACTTCCCACACTCAGAGAGGTGAACGGTCTCTCCCCAGTGTGAACTCACTGGTGTATCAGCAGGTGGGATAACTGAGTGAATCCCTTCCCACACTCAGAGAGGTGAACAGTCTCTCCCCAGTGTGAACTCGCTGATGTGTCAGCAGGTGGGATAACTGAGTGAATCCCTTCGCACACTCAGAGAGGTGAACAGTCTCTCCGCTGTGTGAACTCACTGGTGTATCAGCAGGTGGGATAACTGAGTGAATCCCTTCCCACACTCAGAGAGGTGAACGGCCTCTCCCCAGTGTGAACTCGCTGATGTGTCAGCAGGTGGGATAACTGAGTGAATCCCTTCCCACACTCAGAGAGGTGAACGGCCTCTCCCCAGTGTGAACTCGCTGATGTGTCAGCAGGTGGGATAACTGAGTGAATTCCTTCCCACACTCAGAGAGGTGAACAGCCTCTCCCCAGTGTGAACTCACTGGTGTATCAGCAGGTGGGATAACTGAGTGAATCCCTTCCCACACTCAGAGAGGTGAACGGCCTCTCCCCAGTGTGAACTCACTGGTGTATCAGCAGGTGGGATAACTGAGTGAATCCCTTCCCACACTCAGAGAGGTGAACGGTCTCTCCGCTGTGTGAACTCACTGGTGTATCAGCAGGTGGGATAACTGAGTGAATCCCTTCCCACACTCAGAGAGGTGAACAGTCTCTCCCCAGTGTGAACTTACTGGTGTATCAGCAGGTGGGATAACTGAGTAAATCCCTTCCCACACTCAGAGAGGTGAACAGTCTCTCCCCAGTGTGAACTCACTGGTGTATCAGCAGGTGGGATAACTGAGTGAATCCCTTCCCACACTCAGAGAGGTGAACAGTCTCTCCTCAGTGTGAACTCACTGGTGTATCAGCAGGTGGGATAACTGAGTGAATCCCTTCCCACACTCAGAGAGGTGAACGGTCTCTCCCCAGTGTGAACTCGCTGGTGTATCAGCAGGTGGGATAACTGAGTGAATCCCTTCACACACTCAGAGAGGTGAACGGTCTCTCCCCAGTGTGAACTTACTGGTGTATCAGCAGGTGGGATAACTGAGTGAATCCCTTCACACACTCAGAGAGGTGAACGGTCTCTCCCCAGTGTGAACTCACTGGTGTATCAGCAGGTGGGATAACTGAGTGAATCCCTTCACACACTCAGAGAGGTGAACGGTCTCTCCCCAGTGTGAACTCGCTGATGTGTCAGCAGGTGGGATAACTGAGTGAATCCCTTCTCACACTCAGAGAGGTGAACGGTCTCTCCGCTGTGTGAACTCGCCGATGTGTCAGCAGGTGGGATAACTGAGTGAATCCCTTCCCACACTCAGAGAGGTGAACGGCCTCTCCCCAGTGTGAACTCACTGGTGTATCAGCAGGTGGGATAACTGAGTGAATCTCTTCTCACACTCAGAGAGGTGAACGGCTTCTCCCCAGTGTGAACTCGCTGGTGTATCAGTAGGTGGGATAACTGAGTGAATCTCTTCTCACACTCAGAGAGGTGAACGGTCTCTACCCAGTGTGAACTCGCTGGTGTATCAGTAGGTGGGATAACTGAGTGGATCCCTTCTCACACTCAGAGAGGTGAACAGTCTCTCCCCAGTGTGAACTCGCTGGTGTATCAGTAGGTGGGATAACTGAGTGGATCCCTTCTCACACTCAGAGAGGTGAACGGCTTCTCCCCAGTGTGAACTCGCTGGTGTATCAGCAGGTGGGATAACTGCGTTAATCACTTCCCACATACAGAGAGGTGAACGGTCTCTCCCCAGTGTGAACTCGCTGGTGTGTCAATAGGTGGGATAACTGAGTGAATCCCTTCCCACACTCAGAGAATTGAACAATTTCTCCCCAGTGTGAACTCGCCGATGTGTTTCCAGCTGGGACGGATAGTTGAAACGTTTCCCACAATCCCTACATTCGCACAGTTTTTCTCCAGTGTGACTGCACTTGTGAGACGTGGCTCCAGGATGATCAGGGCTGGGAACTCAACATCCAGGGGTATTCAAAATTCAGGAAAGATAGAATAAAAGGAAAAGGAGGTGGGGTAGCATTGCTGGTTAAGGAGGAGATTAAGGCAATAGTTAGGAAGGACATTAGCTTGGATGATGTGGAATCTATATGGGTAGAGCTGCAGAACACCAAAGAGCAAAAAACGTTAGTGGGAGTTGTGTACAGACCTCCAAACAGTAGTAGTGATGTTGGGGAGGGCATCAAACAGGAAATTAGGGGTGCATGCAATAAAGGTGCAGCAGTTATAATGGGTGACTTTAATATGCACATAGATTGGGTTAACCAAACTGGAAGCAATACGGTGGAGGCAGATTTCCTGGAGTGCATAAGGGATGGTTTTTTAGACCAATATGTTGAGGAACCAACTAGGGGGGAGGCCATCTGAGACTGGGTGTTGTGTAATGAGAGAGGATTAATTAGCAATCTCGTTGTGCGAGGCCCCTTGGGAAGAGTGACCATAATATGGTGGAATTCTGCATTAGGATGGAGAATGAAACAGTTAATTCAGAGACCATGGTCCAGAACTTAAAGAACGGTAACTTTGAAGGTATGAGGCGTGAATTGGCTAGGATAGTTTGGCGAATGATACTTAAGGGGTTGACTGTGGATGGGCAATGGCAGACATTTCGAGACCGCATGGATGAACTACAACAATTGTACATTCCTGTCTGCCGTAAAAATAAAAAAGGGAAGGTGGCTCAACCGTGGCTATCTAGGGAAATCAGGGATAGTATTAAAGCCAAGGAAATGGCATACAAATTGGCCAGAAATAGCAGCGAACCCGGGGACTGGGAGAAATTTAGAACTCAGCAGAGGAGGACAAAGGGATTGATTAGAGCAGGGAAAATGAAGTACGAGAAGAAGCTTGCAGGGAACATTAAGACGGATTGCAAAAGTTTCTACAGATATGTAAAGAGAAAAAGGTTAGTAAAGACAAACGTAGGTCCCCTGCAGTCAGAATCAGGGGAAGTCATAACGGGGAACAAAGAAATGGCGGACCAATTGAAAAAGTACTTTGGTTCAGTGTTCACTAAGGAGGACACGAACAACCTTCCAGATATAAAAAGAGTCAGAGGGTCTAGCAAGGAGGAGGAACTGAGGGAAATCCTTATTAGTCAGGAAATTGTGTTGGGGAAATTGATGGGAATGAAGGCCGATAAGTCCCCAGGGCCTGATGGACTGCATCCCAGAGTAGTTAAGGAGGTGGCCTTGGAAATGGTGGATGCACTGACAGTCATTTGCCAACATTCCATTGACTCTGAATCAGTTCCTATGGAGTGGAGGGTAGCCAATGTAACTCCACTTTTTAAAAAAGGAGGGAGAGAGAAAACAGGGAATTATAGACCGGTCAGCCTGACCTCAGTAGTGGGTAAAATGATGGAATCAATTATTAAGGATGTCATAGCAGTGCATTTGGAAAGAGGTGACATGATAGGTCCAAGTCAGCATGCATTTGTGAAAGGGAAATCATGCTTGACAAATCTTTTGGAATTTTTTGAGGATGTTTCCAGTAGAGTGGACAAGAGAGAACCAGTTGATGTGGTATATTTGGACTTTCAGAAGGCTTTCGACAAGGTCCCACACAAGAGATTGATGTGCAAAGTTAAATCACATGGGATTGGGGGTAGTGTGCTGACATGGATTGAGAACTGGTTGTCAGACAGGAAGCAAAGAGTAGGAGTAAATGGGTACTTTTCAGAATGGCAGGCAGTGACTAGTGGGGTACCGCAAGGTTCTGTGCTGGGGCCCCAGCTGTTTACACTGTACATTAATGATTTAGACGAGGGGATTAAATGTAGTATCTCCAAATTTGCGGATGACACTAGGTTGGGTGGCACTGTGAGCTGCGAGGAGGATACTATGAGGCTGCAGAACGACTTGGATAGGTTAGGTGAGTGGGCAAATGCATGGCAGATGAAGTATAATGTGGATAAATGTGAGGTTATCCACTTTGGTGGTAAAAACAGAGAGACAGAATATTATCTGAATGGTGACAGATTAGGAAAAGAGACGTGGGTGTCATGGTACATCAGTCATTGAAGGTTGGCATGCAGGTACAGCAGGCGGTTAAGAAAGCAAATGGCATGTTGGCCTTCATAGCGAGGGGATTTGAGTACAGGGGCAGGGACGTGTTGCTACAGTTGTACAGGGCCTTGGTGAGGCCACACCTGGAGTATTGTGTACAGTTTTGGTCTCCTAACCTGAGGAAGGACATTCTTGCTATTGAGGGAGTGCAGCGAAGGTTCACCAGACTGATTCCCGGGATGGCGGGACTGACCTATCAAGAAAGACTGGATCAACTGGGCTTGTATTCACTGGAGTTCAGAAGAATGAGAGGGGACCTCATAGAAAGGTTTAAGATTCTGACGGGGTTAGACAGGTTGGATGCAGGAAGAATGTTCCCAATGTTGGGGAAGTCCAGAACCAGGGGACACAGTCTAAGGATAAGGGGTAAGCCATTTAGGACCGAGATGAGGAGGAACTTCTTCACCCAGAGAGTGGTGAACCTGTGGAATTCTCTGCCACAGAAAGTTGTTGAGGCCAATTCACTAAATATATTCAAAAAGGAGTTAGATGTAGTCCTTACTAGTAGGGGGATCAAGGGATATGGCGAGAAAGCAGGAATGTGATACTGAAGTTGCATGTTCAGCCATGAACTCATTGAATGGCGGTGCAGGCTAGAAGGGCCGAATGGCCTACTCCTGCACCTATTTTCTATGTTTCTATGTTTCTATGTCTCTCCAGGTTGGATGATCGGCTGAATCCTTGCCCACACACACAGCACATGTACAGTTTATCCCCGCTGTGAACAGTATTTTTTGCTTCCATGGCCAAAGGCCGAGGATATTCAGGTCCCGATGAAACTAGTGACTCCATCAGATTTGAATGTGATGTTTGGTTTGAACCTCTGGTCGACAAATCCTCCCCGTTTAATACCATATAAAGTGAACTTCTGTAAAGTAATGTGAAAGAATAGCATTAGAACATAAGAAATAGGAGCAGGAGAAGGCCATACGGCCCCTCGAGCCTGCTCCACTATTCAATAAGATCATGGCTGATCTGATCATGGACTCAGCTCCACTTCACTGCCCGCTCCCCATAAACCTTTACTCCCATAATCGCTCAAAAACCCTTCTATCTCCGCTTAAATATATTCAACGTCCAAACTTCCACAGCTCTCTGGGGCAGAGAATTCCACAGATTTACAACCCTCAAAGAAAAAATTCCTCCTCATCTCAGTTTTAAATGGGCGACCCCTTACTTTGAATCTGTGCCCCCTGGTTTTAGTTTCCCCTATGAGTGGGAACATCCTCTCTGCATCCACTATGTCATGCCCCCTCAGTAACCTTTTTGTTTCAATAAAATCACCTCTCATCCTTCTTAACTCCAATGTGTAAAGGCCCAAACTACTCAAACCTTTCTTCATAAGTCAACCCCCTCACCTCAGGAATCAACCTCGTGAACCTTCTCTGAACTGTCTCCAATGCAAGTATATCCTTCCTTAAATACAGAGAACAAAACTGCACGCAGTACTCCAGGTGTGGCCTCATCAATACCCTGTACAGTTGTAGCAGGACTTCTCTGCTTTTATACTCTATTCCCCTTGCAATCCCAGCTTCTCCAGTCTGTCCAGATAACTGAAGTCCCTCATCCCTGGAATCATTCTCGTTAATCTTTCCTGCACCCTCTCGCAGGCCTTCATATTCTCCCTAAAGTACTTTGCCCACAATTGGGCATAATCCTCCAGTTGAGGCCGAACCAATGCTTTGTGCAGGTTCATCATAATAGCCACACTTTTGTACTCTATACTTCTATTTATGAACAGAGATCCTCTCTGGAACAGTGGCTCTCAACCTTTTTGTGTTCACGGCACACTTTCGAATACTAGATTTTTTGGCGGCACAAGTGAAGGAATTAAAAGGTGAACACAGGTTAAATAAAAGCAAGTTTCCGAAAATGTAAAAAACATTTTATTAATCACAGTATATGAAGATATTCAACATTGTACACATGTATATTATTAATTATTTTTCATTCTGAAAGTAACAATAACATAATAAACTATAATAATAATTCCTCACGTTAATTATAGATTAATTAGTATTTTAACGTGATACTTGAACCTGACGTTTTTTAGTTATGTCACCAGTATTAGGGCGTATAACCGATAAGGCGACTCTCATTTCGTGTTCAATTCCGCCAGCTTTTTCCCATTTTTTTACATTTGATGTTCGTAAGAGTTGAGAACCCTAATTCACAGAGATATGATGTTGAAAACTGCATCAGTATTATCAAGGCTTTTTTTGATATTACAGGATATTCTTCTTCAATAGAAATCCAGAATGCATCAAGAGACATACCTGAATGTTTCATTTTAAGACCACGGTCTGTAGAAATAGAAGTCAATTCTTCTTCTTGCAATGTAAGATCAAAATCTGACATACTAATTGGAGAAAATGGATTTCTTACCCAATCACACTTCTCTACATCCAAAGATGGAAAATATTTGTTGATGTTCTCTTCCAGTGATGCCAAATGCTCCATCACGATAGGAGCAACCTTTTTAATACTGTGATTTGGTATCAAAGGGAACATTTCAAGATTGTTTTCTGTTGCTCTCTTTTTCCAGATAGAAATGTTTCCTGAACAGCTAAGAGCTTGTCTGTAGAGGTGAGAATGTTTACATTTGGCCCTTGCATACTGGTATTAACGCTGCTAAAACAATTAAATATACCTGCCAAATATGCTAACTTAGCACACCACATTTAACTCTTAAGGTATTTGCAAAAGGTATCGTTTCCTTCTCTTTCAAAAATACTGAGAATTCTTCTTTTAAGTTCAAATACATGACATAAGACTTTTCCTTTGAAAGTCATCTTACCTCTGAATCCAAAAGTAAACATTCGTGTTGTGCATCCATAGCTTTGCAGAGCTGTTTAAACAAGCGAGTTTTTGAAGCACTTGATTTTATATAATTTACAATATTAACAACTTGATCTAACAAGATTTTAATTCTAGTGGTAATGTCTTTGCAACAAGTGTTTCTCTATGCAAAAAGCAATGGGTGAATAATATATTTGGATTATTTTTATTGCGAGTGTAATGAATCCTTTGACACATCCCACCATAGATGGAGCACCGTCCGTGCAGATTCCAACACATGGGTCCCATGACATTTTGAAGTCTTCTAAATATGAATTTACAGAATCAAACATGTCTTGACCTCGAGTATTTTCTGGAAGTTCTGTACAGCACAGAAATTGGTGCAATATCTCGTTTTCATTCATGAAGTGAACAAATGATAATAATTGTGCTTAACCAATAATGTCGACGGACTCGTCCATTTGCAAAACAAAATTCGAGTTTGTAAGTTTCTGGGCTACATTTTCTTCAATGTTAGATGACATATCATTTATCCTTCTCCGAATTGTATTGACAGACAGCGGAATTTTTGCAATTTCTTGTTGCGCTTCATCACCAAGCATTATTTTGACAATTTTACGATATGCAGGTAAAATAAGTGAGTGAGCTGTAGTATGAGACTGCATTTTCTGCACTATTAATTCAGCAACCTTTTACACTATCATTTAGATTCATTTTTCTGCAAGGTGCTGGTGCAATGCCCGACCTCTTCGGTGCTGAAGACGTATATTTCTGATTCAATTGCCAACCAGAACTCCCTCAGTGAGACGGATGAGTGACGAACGCCCGGAGTGGTGTAAACATTGAAACATCTTTCAGAATTCGGAGAATTCAGTTGGTGCATCGACAGGATTTAACCGTCTCACATACCAGGAGGAAAACTGGAGCTGCTTCTGTTAAATGTGGTGCAGCATTGCCGGCAGAGCCCGGCTTTCTGTACATTGTTAGTTAGAAATGTGAGCAAAATATCACTCCGATCTTTGGGTGGTTTCACGTCAAACACTTGTATTATTAGTTTGGATATAATTAGTGCAGCACAAACATTACTGTGAAGGGTGTTGACGTGCTGCCAAATGACTGGAAGTAATATCAATGCTCCTGATCTTTCATGGTCCCACAGGAAATCTCCCGCAATTATAATGACGTTTTTCTCTGAAGCTCTCATCTCACAGTCAGTTGGAGCCCTGTGTTCAGTGCCAAGAGTCATCATCACTTCTCGGACAGAATGAGTGTTCCGGCCGTCGCCTATCCATTTTCCTGGTTACCACCAGTTATACAGGCGGTAATGATTTACTATCCGATTATAGCAGCCGTGGGAATCCCCGGTAAGTGATTATATTCCGTTACTAACGTCGTGAATAAAGTTGGGATTAACTTTATTCCTGACCTTATGTCAGTAATTATATTTTTAAACTATTCTTCTCAATTCAATTAAAAGGCTGAGAGTCAGTGACTGTATTTCCCGCTCGACCTTTTTAAGTGACTGATCATTTGGTGCCTTTCTAATTTTCTTTAACCCCCATAAAATCTTCAGATTATTTCCCCCATGTAATGTCTTTCAAACTGGTTCGGTTTTATCTGAGAATCGTGCAATGAGTGATTCAATGGATTATTTTAATCTCATGTTTCCTGCCTGCTCTCCTTTCCCGTAACACTCGGTAATATCTGACAGATTATATTTTACTGAACATTCAGCGTGTTGTAAAATGCTCCATTGACTCCCGCTGTGGAGACAGACACTGACAGCCGATCATGGACATATACCTGGGAATTCGGACAGTCAGGACCGGGATTTGTTCAGTCCCGTTAATCAGAATCTACCCGCTGTTCTCGGTCTGGTTCCAGCAAAGTGCCGGATATTATTCCTGGTGATCACAATCCATGCCGAGTGTGGGATTGTGCTCCATGCAGGAACACAGACTCTCTCCCTCATCTTCTCCACTGACCGGTGACCAGCCTGTTCTCAGACTCGCCTTCACCCTCCCGGCGGAGATTGTTCTGCCTTCAGCCGGTGGGAGGCAGCTGGTTTCTGTCACATCCATTCCTGCAGTGGTACAGGTCAGACCGGGAATCCGTGCTGTGAGAGAGCGATTGGAACAAGGCAGCGGCGCTCTATGCAGCTGTCCTGGGTTTGTCCACATTTAAAAACCCGTTTTAGATTCAATACCTGCATTTTAACTAAAGCACCGTCTCCATGCCGGGTCATGGTCCCTTTATACTAATCGCACACATTTATTGTTCAGACCAAACGCTTGCAGGGTGATATAACATCGACTGTCCCCTCAGTAAGTCTGTCCGCTCGGTTATCCACACACATTCACTTTAATTTCGCTTCACATACTGAGAGATAGAGGAATTTCTAGTCACATTTACCCACCCGGTCTCCATATCCCTTTCTCGCCTCTTCCTCCAGCCACGGACCCAATCTACTTTGAATTCTGACAGTTTCTGCCTCAACCTCTATCCATGTAACTGAACTCCACCTCCTCCCCAATCCCTGTATAAAAAAGCTTCTCCCACTCTCTCTTCTCTCTGTTCCATTGTCTTCTATTTCATCTTCTTTCTACAGAGCCTCGTTCTGCAACACACATCTACTGGAATCAGTCTGCTTCTATCTATCTTCTTCCATCCTGTCAATAATTTTAAACACCTCTGTCATATCGCCCTATAATCTGTGTCTGTATTACATTCCTCTAACTCACATTTACAGGTTATGTGGCAGAGCCCAGGGTATCGAACCAGTGTGTTGTATCACCCATTGTACCACTGACTAACTTTCCCACTTCAGTTGGGAAACTGAAATCTCACACTATGTCTCCTGAGTTCCCAGAATCCTGTACTAATAAATTGCCTTGCATGTTTGTGTTTGAAGAAACATGATCAGCGTTAAAGTACAATATTACGGCTGTTGTTTTTAACAATCTGCAGAGTCTGTTTGAAGAGGTTACTCAATGAGAACAGATTGTAGTGAGTTGTCTCACTGTTCCGCTGACTCTCACAAATCTCAGGATCAATGCAGCCTAATACTCCTACTGCAAGCTTCGCCCCTGTATTACTAAGAGTATCTCTCACTATATCAGCTCACATGGTCGGTTGTAACAAGTGCCGCACCAAGAGTCCCCATCATTTCTCAGAGATCAATACAGTTTGATTTATTGTATTACCATTTGCGATGTTCCAGTTCTCGGCGTGGTAATTGGTGTTCCCGGTAACGTGCTTAGTTTGTGAAGCAAAAGCGCCAAATTGTTATTTCCATTCAATATTGTGTCAGCTGCGGTAATTTTAACAATAAATATGATCAGTGCTCGGTGCTTGGAATGTCTGTACCCATCGTCTCAAATTGTATTACAGTGTCAGTTAAGTCCCTGCTTTGATAATGTTTTTCAGTTATTATTCGTAAAAATGGGAACCCACGTAATTAGCGGTAATCTTACCACTTGGATCGATAGTTGGTTGCACGGAAGGAACCACAGAATAGGGATAAATGTTGACAGAATTTTAGCTTTTATCACAAGGGGGAAGATATTTACAACTGAGGACGTGCTGTTCTCGCTGTACAGAGATTTGGTCAGATCCCATTTGGAATATGTACGTTCAGTTTTGGGCAACATATTGCAGGATAGATGGATTGGCCTTCGAGGGGTTTCAGCGCAAGTTAACCAGACTGATACCACGGTTTAAAGTATTCAAATATGAGGAAAGTTTACATAACCTTGCCTTGTATTCCATTGTGTTTAGAAGGGTGAAACGTGATATAACCGAGCTATTTAAATAGATAAAGGTGTTGGATAGTGTAGGCACAGAAACTGTTTCCTGTGGCGGTGTAATCTAAACCAGAAGGCATTATCTTAAAATTGGAGCTCGGAGTGAAATCACGAAACACTTTCTCACACAAAGTCGAGGAGAAATCTAACACTCCTTCTCCCAAAATTCTGTCAATTAATGGTCAGTTGTAAATTTACAGACTCTGACCGATAGATTTGTTAAGGTCAGGGTATCAAGGGGTATTGAACCAAGACGGTAATTGGAGTTAGGGTGCCGATCACCCATGGTCGACTGGAATGGTGGAAAAGGCTTGTGGGGCAGAATGATCAAATCCTGCGTTCCTATACGTCAAGCACCAGAGTCATCATTTCTGCAATGAGATTTCCGGTAATCGCAGGTCCAATTTCAGTGTATCTGAATGTTCTACACGAAAAAATGTCCGATGATATCCTGCAGCCCATAGAGGTTCCAGCACTCATTTTAACAGGTTACCGATTGCATAAATCCGTGTCTCGCTGTATTACCTGGAGGGCCTGGTCATTGCTCTGTCGGTCCTGAGGTGATTATTTGTCAGGTTTGGGTCACTATCGGAAATTCCGAGAATATCTGTCCTCCATTTCCTCCAAACTTTGCGAGATGTTTATTGATATTACAATGTTTTTGAATCTCCAACTCAAAATCTAACATTGTTTTACATGGAATGTCTCGGAGCAATGCGGTTCTCAGTGAGAATGAGCCCAGTATTCACACAGTGGGATGTCGTTAGAATGTGAAATTGTTTCAGTTAATCGTTAGCAGCGTCAGGAACCCCTCGCTAATGTTCTCCTCTTTGCATGCTCTGGTTAACTTATCTACCTCGCCTTTAAATGTAACAGCCGGGGCTCCCATCTGAATCAGAAGTTTATGGGTTTGACACCCTGTCGAAAATCTAGGCTCACATTCGTATGCACTGACTTTCCCATGGCAGTGTTTTCGAATAAAGCAAACCTTAGCCAACTTAACCAACTAGATGTTGTGTTTATCGACCTTGCTGTGTGCATATATATAGACATTTAGTTACATGACAAGGTATGTTACGAAGTTGTAGAAACCATCTTCTGACAAAGAGTGAAGGTCTATATTAACTTTGTTAGACTGTAACAAACAAGTGTTTTATTGCACACCTTTTCTGACAAATACGGTTGTGTTTTCAAGCAATTCCTGAAACCACGGTGTTGATGTATTTATTCAGAGCTGAATTCGTGCACCAAGCACAGTTATGTCCTGTGGCCGCAAATTTCATTTTTAAACATTTGCAATCAGTTATACACACATGTAATGATTATATTTGGGACATTGCACTGTCAGTGGAACCGGAGACTGAAGGGATCGAGAGCTTGGAAAATAGAAACAGTAAGATATAATAGTAATGATATTTTGTTTTGTAACTGGCAACAGTGGTGTTTGGATTCTGTGAGAGAAGGACATTGTTTCCTTTTAGTCCTGTCATTATATAGCAGCTGCAATAGCAACAAGATTAATTTTCAAATCGTTTTGTTACTAGAATATTTGTTAATCAGGTATCACCACTATTTAAACTATGACTCTGTTCAAAGCGAGGAGATAATGAATTAATTGGCAATGCCATTTCTGCAGCCACCAATCTCCCCAAATATCCCATCACCATCACCTTTGATGCCCTAGATCCTATTAAAACAATTAATCTCTCTCACCCTGGCCTTTCCCCTGGTACGGCCCTCATTCTCGCTCACTCAAGTACAAGGATCGCAGACTTCTACGGATGTGGCGGACAACTGGTTTAACCAATCAACGCCAGATTTGGCTAGATCACATAAAGTATTATCGGGCCCTACTCATGTCTGCCAAAACTGCTCACTATTCGAGCACCATTATAGAATGCAAACATAACCCCCGGCTAGTATTCTCGACTGTTAACCTTCTTGTGAAACCCCTCTCCCCTGTCTCCACCACACTCACCTCCAACAACAATTGTGAGTAGCTCATGGAATTATTTATCTCAAAGATTGAGACCATCCAATCAGCTGCCTCTGCCACTTCTCTTCCATCCTCTAGCCCAACGGGTCAAACATCCCCTAAGTTTCCACCCTGCCCTAGCCATGAATTCGCAACTCTCTCTAGTCTCTCCCTGATATGCCCCTCCTGAACTCTCCATGCTCATCTTATCCATGAGACCCACTTCCTGCTCACTTGATCCTATTCCCACCAAGCTGATCACCACCCAACTTCCTTTTCTGACTCCCGTGTTAGCTGACATAGTTAACGGTACTCTCAGCTCATGTCCTCTCGTCTCCTTCAAATCTACCGTCATCACCCCTCTCCTCAAAAAACCATTGACACTATTCAGCTTGCAAACTACCGCCCCCTCTCCAACCTCAATGTCCACTGCCAAGTCCTTGAACATGTTGTCGCCTCCCGGAACTCCAAGTTTTAAACCCTTTATTCTAGTTTCCGCCAAGCCACGCTACCGAAACAGCTCTCATCAAAGTCACAAAAGTCATCCTTTGTGACATTGACAAAAGTAACCTTTCCCTCAACAATCTCGACATGTCCGCAACCTTTGATATGTTTGAGTTCTCCATGTTCCTCCAATGTCTCTTCACCACCCTCCAGCTGGGTGGGACTGCACTCGCCTTGTCCCATCCATTTCTCCACAATTGTAGACAGAACATCACTTGCATTCACTTATATTCCCACGATCAAATCGTTGCATATCGTGTTCCCCAAGGAACTATCCTTGGCACCCTCGCGTTTCTCCACTATATGCTGCCTCTTGACATCATCCGAAAACACAGCGTCAGTCTCCACATCACACCACCACTTCTTTCGACCCCTCCAAGGTCTCTAAATTGGCAGACTGCTTGTCCGACATCCAGTACTGGATGAACAGAATATTTCTCTAATTAAATATTGGGAAGACTGACGACATTCTCTTTGGTTCCTGCCACAAACTGTATTCACTAACCATCGACTCGATCCCTCTCCCGTGCTTCTGCCTGTGACTGAAGCAGAGAGTTCGCAAACTAGGTGTCCTTTAGAAAGTGAAATGATCTTCTGGCCACATATCTGCGATATGACATTGCCCGTCTTCGCCCCTGCCTCAGCTCCTCTGCTGTTGAAATCCTCATCCATGCCTTTGTTACCTTGAGTTTTTACAGCTCCAACACTCTCCTGGCTGACCTCCTACATTCTACCCTATGTAAACTTGAAGTCATTCAAAACTCGCCAGTGCATTTCCAATCTCGCACGAAATCCCACTCACCCTTCACCCCTGTGCTCGCTGAGCTACATTGATCCCGGTTCAACAATACCTCGGCTTCAAAACTCTCCTTCTGTGTACAAATCCCTCCATGGTCTCGTTCTTCGCTATTTCTGTAAACTGCTTCAAAATCGCAACCTCCCAAGATATCTGCGCTGCTCAAATTCTACCCTCTTGTGTATCCCTGATTATAACTGCTCAAACATTGGTGGCCGTGCCTTCAGCTGTCCGAGCCCTGAGCTCTGGAACAGCCTCCCCAAATCCTCACCGCCTCTATACCTCCCTTTCTTCCTTGAAGACAGTGCTTATAACTTACCCCTGACCAAACTTTTGGTCATCGGTCGTAATTTATTCTTATGTGGCTCAGTGCCAAATTTATTTGTTATGTCTTGTAACACTCCTGTGAAGCACCTCGGGAAGTTTTATAAAGGCGCTATATAAGTAGAAATTATTGTTGTTGTTGAAATAATGTTCCAATAGTTGAATTAATAAAGTGGTTTGAAAATTACTGAACAGGGGACATGATTTTAGCAACTTTTATGAGGTTGTATAGTTCAGATACATAAAGTACTGACAGATTTGGCCATTTGCTAAGACAGGCGGAAAAATTTTCTCCTGATATCTTCGCCATTATTTCATGCAGCTCACCAGCTAACAACTCTGTGGAGCACCGTCACCACACGGACTGCAGCGGTTCACGAAGGAGACCCACCTCCGTCTTGTAAACAGCACAGGACGGCCCATCTCTTGTGTTTGATTCAGAGTTACTTTGTCCATTTTTCTGTGTAGATTTCCATTATACTTCTGTATCCTTGGTAACCACACCCCCCCCCACCCCACCCCACATACCACACACTCATACTTAACTATATTAATCTTCTATACTCATGTGATTTAATTTCCAGCTAAGACTGTATTGTCTAAACACAGTTGAACGGGAATGCAGTTAATTATTTCTACACCGACCGCCTTATCTTGTTAACGATATTTATTCAGTGCCGATGTTTCTTTTGTATATGTAGTCTCTCTCTCGCTCTCTGTCTGTCTCTATTTCTTTACAAATGAACACATGGAGCTCTTTACGTATGTCAAGTTGGAACAATTGCTATATGTCACACTATCCTGCACACCAAAGGAATCCGAATCAAACACTTCTGAGCATATCTTACATTGTTGATAGATTGTGCTGGAAGCTCAGGTACATATAATGTCCCACATCCCCTGGGATGTACTTTCCGCCAGTCTTTCTCACCAGAGACAGATTCTCCATATTGCTATGTGCCGGATTAATATTAAAGATGGATTCTGCCAATTCAGAGCTAAGACCTTACCACGGAGCCTTTCTGAAGCTGAATCTCGGCAGCTATCTCCTGGGCTGGACTGCAGCCTCTATTGTCAATTGTACTGTATCTTTGCTTCGGTCTAGGGATCGCCACCCACAACTGCCTCTGAAGTTTGCTCCATTATTAGAGGCGTCAAAAGCGAGGAGAAGATTATGGCCCTTGTGCTATTGTGTACTTTGGAATGTATATTTTTCCTAGGATTACAGAAGAAGGCGCAAGATAAAGTTGTTTGTTCATGATCACATCTGAACTTCTCCCCCTTGTGGTTATTGTTAGAGTTTGTCCAGATGGGGGTTGCACTGTCCAAGGCACCAATGTAAAGACCTGAGACTTCCGGCCAAGAAGTCAGTTGTTCAGATTAAATGTTCATCTGGTGGATTATAAACATAATTGTTGCAACTTGGTTGAGTTGAAACATACCAACTCCCCTATTATCGTGGTGTTTGACAGTAGTTTGTCCAAAGGTCTTTACTCATCGCCTCCAGTCTGCGAATACAACATGAGAACTCTGAGCCATTCCGTACCCACACCTTGTATCCGCTCCCCTTTCCTGTCCACGGACCCAAATCCCGCACTTTGTCTCACCCTCGGTTGTTCCCCTTTAGTATTCACTGCATTTCGGTCAGGCGTTATTCTCACCGCTCCCCAAACATCTCCCAATTTAGAATTGACCATTCATGACTTATTTTCAAATAGTTTTCTGTTCATTTCCTCCTCTGTCACTGAACTGCTACTTTTCGCAATTATCCATAACTCCTTCTCACACTGTCCATTTATTCATATATTTAAATGGCCAGTAGTTTACTCGGATCTCCGGTGGATTTCTACACCACTTTCTCCGAAGTTGTAGTGGCAGAAGGGTAACAGCTCCGAGGAAATTTCCAGAGTCTATTTGTATATTCTTATTACTCTTTGTGAATCGTTTATTTTCGGGTAGTTACCCCACACTCACAGATATTTAACATTGCAATTGTATGTTAAAATCCTGTTCTGCTGGACAATTCTAGCAGCGGTAAAGAGTTCAGTTCCAGTCCCCAGATCCTGCAGTAAAGTACATTTCACACCAAATCCTGTGTAACTGGCTCCCTTCCTGTAACCTGACGGCTGATTCCCTGTTCCTGTGTGTTTCCCTTTTACAGCTAATGTGGTGACGATTGTGATCCTGTCCCGGGGAAAGTGCGGTCTCTCCAGATGTATCACTCTCTACCTGGTGACCATGTCAGCGGCGGATCTACTGGTCATTATCACTGATGTGATACTGTTTCGGATTAATGATTATTATTTCCCGACTACCTTCCTGTACATCACACCTGTGTGTTCTGTCCAACTAGCGCTGATGCGTGCAGTCACCGATATTTCTGTCTGGTTAACCATCGCTTTCACTTTCGATCGTTTTGTTACCATTTGTTGCCAGAAGCTGAGGACTAAATATTGCACCGAGAAAACTGCATCCCTGGTTATAGGAACCGTGTGCCTGCTGTTCTGTATTAAAAACATCCCCTGGTACTTTATATATGAACCCATCATTACAATCGACAATGTACCCTGGGGCTGTAATGCAAAACCCGAGTATTACACTGTAACTGCTTGGGTAACATTTGGCTGGATTAACCGCTGTTTAACCCCACTGCTCCCAATATTCCTGATATTGCTGCTCAATGCTCTGACTGTAGGATACATTTTGGCGGCCAGCAGAGTCCGCAGGAGGCTGAGGGGCAGCAAGAATGATGTGAATCACAATGATCCGGAGATGGAGAACCGAAGGAAATCCATCATCTTACTCTTCGCTATATCCGGTAACTTCATACTGCTCTGGATGGCGTATGTGATATATTTCTTATTATACCGAATTACAAACCAGTATTATCATACAGGTTTCAATGACCCGATGCTTATTGCAGACTATACCAGCTACATGCTGCTGCTTTTGAGCTGCTGTACAAACACGTGTATTTATGCAGTAACCCAGACTAAATTCAGAGATGAGCTGAAAAATGGGTTGCAGTATCCTCTGAGAATAATATTTAATTTAGTTCAAGAAAGAAAAGTTCAGAGCAATTCCCAACATTAGATTTGCATTACATCACACATCGTATCCTGAGTTATATTTTACCTGAACCTCAGCAGGCTACAACTCAGGCCCAGGCTTCTTCAGACATAACACTGGGCAATATCTGACAAGGCCTGCGGTTTGCTATGTAAGTGTCTGTGAACAAGGTAGAAGACCATTATGTAGACAGTGGGTTATAATAGAGGGAGCAGTTTAATTGGATTAAATCATGCTCCTGGACACAAAGAGATACAAGTCCCAGCATTGAGGTTTAGGATGTTGTGACCATGGAATGTTTATTGCCGGATGAACATCAGAACACGTGGGTTATCCCAGGGGAGTGTAAAAGGAGAATACGCCTTTCGATTTAATAGCTGAAGAATATCAGGAAGTGAATGATAACTGTGTTGGTTTTTGTGTGTGGAAAATCCTGGAGAATAATAAACAGATCATTATATCAATCAGCATGTATTGTCTTTGAAAGTTTACATTCTCCAGTTCACGAACAGCTTCTCCATCACTTGCGGCTCTGTGGAATTTATTGGAACTGAAGTGATGTTGATTGTGGACCTGAGTCCATTGTACTGGTGTCTGTGAATGGTGGTGTTTCCAGCAGCAAGTCCCCTTTCCCACTGTCTGTGTACAATGCTGTTTGCAGAGTAACAACACCACTGGCAATGAGAACCAGCAGCACGGTGTGTGGACAGCTGCAGACACTTCTCAGGAAGAAATGACCCAGGTGGCCATTGACTGCTGTCAGATATCTGTGACCGCAGGTCAGATTGGGCACTGTGGCAGCAATGTGATTCTAACCTTGTGAGCAATAAAATAGTGTCGCTTTCATCGAGTTCTCCTTCACCGAAAACATACTGAGGCTCACTTTCTGCAGTAAAACCCCGCCATTGTCCGAACTCATTCGCTGCATATCCGGTATCAGGGTCCAGTGATCCAGACCCAGCTGAAGTGTGTGTGAATGTGAGGCTCAGTGTGTGAGGGATCTGCCTCAGGATCCAGTGATATTGACCCAGCTAAATGTGTGTGAATGTGAGGCTCAGTGTGTGAGGGACCAGCCTCAGGGTCCAGTGATCCAGACCCAGCTGAAGTGTGTGTGAATGTGAGGCTCAGTGTGTGAGGGACCAGTCTCAGGGTCCAGTGATCCAGACCCAGCTGAAGTGTGTGTGAATGTGAGGCTCAGTGTGTGAGGGACCAGTCTCAGGGTCCAGTGATCCAGACCCAGCTGAAGTGTGTGTGAATGTGAGGATCAGTGTGTGAGGGACCAGTCTCAGAGTCCAGTGATCCAGACCCAGCTGAAGTGTGTGTGAATGTGAGGCTCAGTGTGTGAGGGACCAGTCTCAGGGTCCAGTGATCCAGACCCTGCTCAAGTGTGTGTGAATGTGAGGCTCAGTGTGTAAGGGACCAGTCTCAGGGTCCAGTGATCCAGACCCAGCTGAAGTGTGTGTGAATGTGAGGCTCAGTGTGTGAGGGACCAGACTCAGGGTCCAGTGATCCAGATCCAGCTGAAGTGTGTGTGAATGTGAGGCTCAGTGTGTGAGGGACCAGCCTCAGGGTCCAGTGATCCAGACCCAGCTGAAGTGTGTGTGAATGTGAGGCTCAGTGTGTGAGGGACCAGTCTCAGGGTCCAGTGATCCAGACCCAGCTGAAGTGTGTGTGAATGTGAGGCTCAGTGTGTGAGGGACCAGTCTCAGGGTCCAGTGATCCAGACCCAGCTGAAGTGTGTGTGAATGTGAGGATCAGTGTGTGAGGGACCAGTCTCAGAGTCCAGTGATCCAGACCCAGCTGAAGTGTGTGTGAATGTGAGGCTCAGTGTGTGAGGGACCAGTCTCAGGGTCCAGTGATCCAGACCCTGCTCAAGTGTGTGTGAATGTGAGGCTCAGTGTGTAAGGGACCAGTCTCAGGGTCCAGTGATCCAGACCCAGCTGAAGTGTGTGTGAATGTGAGGCTCAGTGTGTGAGGGACCAGACTCAGGGTCCAGTGATCCAGATCCAGCTGAAGTGTGTGTGAATGTGAGGCTCAGTGTGTGAGGGACCAGCCTCAGGGTCTAGTGATCCAGACCCAGCTGAAGTGTGTGTGAATGTGAGGCTCAGTGTGTGAGGGACCAGTCTCAGGGTCCAGTGATCCAGACCCAGCTGAAGTCTGTGTGAATGTGAGGCTCAGTGTGTGAGGGACCAGTCTCAGGATCCAGTGATATTGACCCAGCTAAATGTGTGTGAATGTGAGGCTCAGTGTGTGAGGGACCAGTCTCAGGGTCCAGTGATCCAGACCCAGTTGAAGTATGTGTGAATGTGAGGCTCAATGTGTGAGGGACCAGTCTCAGGGTCCAGTGATCCAGACCCAGTTGAAGTGTGTGTGAATGTGAGGCTCAGTGTGTGAGGGACCAGTCTCAGGGTCCAGTGATCCAGACCCAGCTGAAGTGTGTGTGAATGTAAGGCTCAGTGTGTGATGGACCAGTCTCAGGGTCCAGTGATCCAGACCCAGCTGAAGTATGTGTGAATGTGAGTCTCAGTGTGTGAGGGACCAGTCTCAGGGTCTAGTGATCCAGACCCAGTTGAAGTGTGTGTGAATGTGAGGCTCAATGTGTGAGGGACCAGTCTCAGGGTCCAGTGATCCAGACCCAGCTGAAGTGTGTGTGAATGTGAGGCACAGTGTGTGAGGGACCAGTCTCAGGGTCCAGTGATCCAGACCCAGCTGAAGTGTGTGTGAATGTGAGGATCAGTGTGTGAGGAACCAGTCTCAGGGTCCAGTGATCCAGACCCAGCTGAAGTGTGTGTGAATGTGAGGCTCAGTCTGTGAGGGACCAGTCTCAGGGTCCAGTGATCCAGACCCAGCTGAAGTGTGTGTGAATGTGAGGATCAGTGTGTGAGGGACCAGCCTCAGGGTCCAGTGATCCAGACCCAGCTGAAGTGTGTGTGAATGTGAGGATCAGTGTGTGAGGGACCAGTCTCCGGGTCCAGTGATCCAGACCCAGCTGAAGTGTGTGTGAATGTGAGGCTCAGTGTGTGAGGGACCAGTCTCAGGGTCTAGTGATCCAGACCCAGCTGAAGTATGTGTGAATGTAAGGCTCAGTGTGTGAGGGACCAGTCTCAGGGTCCAGTGATCCAGACCCAGCTGAAGTGTGTGTGAATGTGAGGCTCAGTGTGTGAGGAACCAGTCTCAGGGTCTAGTGATCGAGACCCAGCTGCAGTGTGTGTGAATGTGAGGCTCAGTGTGTGAGGGACCAGTCTCAGGGTCCAGTGATCCAGACCCAGCTGCAGTGTGTGTGAATGTGAGGCTCAGTGTGTGAGGGACCAGTCTCAGGGTCCAGTGATCCAGACCCAGTTGAAGTGTGTGTGAATGTGAGGCTCAGTGTGTGAGGGACCAGTCTCAGGGTCCAGTGATCCAGATGTGGAAATGTATTTTTATCTAAGCTGATACCATGCGGTGTTTGTGTGCCCTTTGCAATATATATATATCAAAATGGAGTCCTGGCCCTTCCAGAACTTTCTGCATTTTTGCAGTCAGCTTGCATAAACAGCTAAACCTGGTTTGAGATGGCTGATGGCCATCAGACAGCTAGGAGACATACATGCTGAGACAAGTACCCCCCCATGGTGCTCTCCTATTGACTACACTACAGAAGTTCCATGTCACCCCACCTTTATCTTCCAGCCATTATCTCTTTCCTTTACCTCATCCATTTGATGCAATCAGGTGAACTGACCAGGAAATGGAACTTTCCTGACACAATGCAAGACAGGTGATAGCCCATTACCTATGACTCATGGAGTAATGGCCGGCTGGCCAACTGATAACCCTGACAAAAGGAAGTATCTGGACACCATGTCAGGACCAGGATATAGTAATTAACTCTTTATCTGTATTCACTGACTGTGAGACAGAGCAATACACAGGGAGAGGCCAGAACTTGGGTGTTACTGGATAAATATCTTGTTAAACTAAACCATTTCGGAGGTTTCACTTAGCCCTTGACTGAGTGTAACCTGCCCCTTGCGAGCAAGTAAATTAAAGAAACTTCTGCCGGAGCTGTAAGTGTCGGAGTCATTCTTTTCGGAGGTCGAGATTTCGACACCCCTCACCCCGGGACACTCTCCCCTCCCCCCGGGACACTCTCCCCTCACCCCGGGACACTCTCCCCTCCCCCCGGGACACTCTCCCCTCCCCCCGGGACACTCTCCCCTCCCCCGGGACACTCTCCCCTCCCCCCGGGACACTCTCCCCTCCCCCGGGACACTCTCCCCTCCCCCCGGGACACTCTCCCCTCCCCCCGGGACACTCTCCCCTCCCCCCGGGACACTCTCCCCTCCCCCGGGACACTCTCCCCTCCCCCCGGGACACTATCCCCTCCCCCCGGGACACTCTCCCCTCCCCCCGGGACACTCTCCCCTCCCCCCGGGACACTCTCCCCTCCCCCGGGACACTCTCCCCTCCACCCGAGACACTCTCCCCTCCACCCGAGACACTCTCCCCTCCCCCCGGGACACTCTCCCCTCCACCCGAGACACTCTCCCCTTCCCCCGGGACACTCTCCCCTCCCCCCGGGACACTCTCCCCTCCCCCCGGGACACTCTCCCCTCCCCCGGGACACTCTCCCCTCCCCCCGGGACACTCTCCCCTCCCCCCGGGACACTCTCCCCTCCCCCCGGGACACTCTCCCCTCCACCCGAGGTTCTCTCCCCTCCACCCGAGACACTCTCCCCTCCCCCCGGGACACTCTCCCCTCCCCCCGGGACACACTCCCCTCCCCCGGGACACTCTCCCCTCCCCCGGGACACTCTCCCCTCCCCCCGGGACACTCTCCCCTCCCCCCGGGACACTCTCCCCTCCCCCGGGACACTCTCCCCTCCCCCCGGGACACTCTCCCCTCCCCCCGGGACACTCTCCCCTTCCCCCGGGACACTCTCCCCTCCCCCCGGGACACTCTCCCCTCCCCCGGGACACTCTCCCCTCCCCCGGGACACTCTCCCCTCCCCCCGGGACACTCTCCCCTCCCCCCGGGACACTCTCCCCTCCACCCGAGACACTCTCCCCTCCACCCGAGACACTCTCCCCTCCCCCCGGGACACTCTCCCCTCCAGCCGAGACACTCTCCCCTTCCCCCGGGACACTCTCCCCTCCCCCCGGGACACTCTCCCCTCCCCCCGGGACACTCTCCCCTCCCCCGGGACACTCTCCCCTTCCCCCGGGACACTCTCCCCTCCCCCCGGGACACACTCCCCTCCACCCGAGACACTCTCCCCTCCACCCGAGACACTCTCCCCTCCACCCGAGACACTCTCCCCTCCCCCCGGGACACTCTCCCCTCCACCCGAGACACTCTCCCCTCCACCCGAGACACTCTCCCCTCCACCCGAGACACTCTCCCCTTCCCCCGGGACACTCTCCCCTCCCCCCGGGACACTCTCCCCTCCCCCCGGGACACTCTCCCCTCCCCTCGGGACACACTCCCCTTTCCCCGGGACACTCTCCCCTCCCCCCGGGACACTCTCTCCTCCACCCGAGACACTCTCCCCTTCCCCCGGGACACTCTCCCCTCCCCCCGGGACACTCTCCCCTCCCCCCGGACACTCTCCCCTCCCCCCAGGACACTCTCCCCTTCCCCCGGGACACTCTCCACTCCCCCCGGGACACTCTCCCCTCCCCCCGAGACACTCTCCCCTTCCCCCGGGACACTCTCCCCTCCACCCGGGACACTCTCCCCTTCCCCCGGGACACTCTCCCCTCCCCCGGGACACTCTCCCCTTCCCACGGGACACTCTCCCCTCCCCCGGGACACTCTCCCCTCCACCCGGGACACTCTCCCCTTCCCCCGGGACATACTCCCCTCCCCCCGGGACACTCTTCCCTTCCCCCGGGACACTCTCCCCTCCCCCGGGACACTCTCCCCTCCACCCGGGACACTCTCCCCTTCCCCCGGGACACTCTCCCCTCCCCCCGGGACACTCTCCCTTCCACCCGGGACACTCTCCCCTTCCCCCGGGACACTCTCCCCTCCCCCGGGACACTCTCCCCTTCCCCTCCGACACTCTCCCCTCCCCCTGAGACACTCTCCCCTCCCCCCGAGACACTCTCCACTCCCCCTGAGACACTCTCCCCTCCTCCTGAGACACTCTCCCCTCCCCCTGAGACACTCTCCCCTCACACTGAGACACTCTCCCCTCCCCCGAGACATTCTCCCCTCCCCCTGAGACACTCTCCCCTCCCCCCGAGACACTCTCCCCTCCCCCGAGACACTCTCCCCTCCCCCGAGACACTCTCCCTTCCCCCCGGGACACTCACCCCTCCTCCCGGGACACTCTCCCCTCCCCCTGAGACACTCTCCCCTCCCCCCGGGACACTCTCCCCTCCCCCCGGGACACTCTCCCCTCCCCCCGGGACACTCTCCCCTCCCCCCGGGACACTCTCCCCTCCCCTCGGGACACTCTCCCCTCCCCCCGGGACACTCTCCCCTCCCCCCGGGACACTCTCCCCTCCCCTCGGGACACTCTCCCCTCCCCCCGGGACACTCTCCCCTCCCCTCGGAACACTCTCCCCTCCCCCCGGGACACTCGCCCCTCCCCCCTAGACAGTCTCCCCTCCTCCCGAGACACTCTCCCCTCGCCCCGGGGACACTCTCCCCTCCCCTCCCCCCGAGAAACTCTCCCCTCCCCCCGGGACACTCTCCCCACCCCCCGGGACATCTCCCCTTAACCCGGGACACTCTCCCCTTCCCCCGGGACACACTCCCCTACCCCCGAGACACTCTCCGCTCCCCCCGAGACACTCTCTCCTCCCGCCGAGACACTCTCCCCTCCCCCCGAGAAACTCTCCCCTCTCCCCGGGACACTCTCCCCACCCCCCGGGACATCTCCCCTTAACCCGGGACACTCTCCCCTTCCCCCGGGACACACTCCCCTACCCCCGAGACACTCTCCGCTCCCCCCGAGACACTCTCCCCTCCCCTCCCCCCGAGAAACTCTCCCCTCCCCCCGGGACACTCTCCCCACCCCCCGGGACATCTCCCCTTAACCCGGGACACTCTCCCCTTCCCCCGGGACACACTCCCCTACCCCCGAGACACTCTCCGCTCCCCCCGAGACACTCTCCCCTCCCCCGAGACTCTCTCCACTCCCCCTGAGTCACTCTCCCCTCCCCCCGGGACACTCTCCCCTCCTCCCGGGACACTCTCCCTTCCCCCCGGGACACCCTCCCCTCCCCCCGGGACACTCTACCCTCCCCCTGGGACACTCTCCCCTCCTCATGAGACACTCTCCCATCCCCCCGGGTCACTCTCCCCTCCCCGCGAGACACACTCCACTCCCCCTGAGATACTCTCCCCTCTCCCCGAGACACTCTCCCCTCCCCCCGAGACACTCTCCCCTCCACCCGGGACACTCTCCCATCCCCCCGAGACACACTCTCCTCCCCCTGAGATACTCTCCCCTCCCCCTGATACACTCACCCCACCCCCCGAGACACTCTCCCCTCCCCCCGAGACACTCTCCTCTCCCCCCGAGACACTCTCCACTCCCCACGGGACACTCTCCCCTCCCCCCGGGACACTCTCCCCTCCCCTCCCCCCGGGACACACTCTCCTCCCCACGGGACACACTCACTTCCCCCCGGGACACTCTCCCCTCCCCCCGGGACACTCTCCCCTCCCCCCGGGACAATCTCCCTTCCCCCCGGGACACTCTCCACTCCCCCCGGGACACTCTCCACTCCCCCCGTGACACTCTCCCCTCCCCTCGGGACACTCTCCCCTCCCCCCGGGACACTCTCCACTCCCCCCGGGACACTCTCCCCTCCCCCTGAGACACTCTCCCCTTCCCCCGGGACACTCTCCCCTCCCCTCCCCTCGGGACACTCTCCCCTCCCCCCCGAGACACTCTCCCCTCCCCCCGAGACACTCTCCCCTCCCCCCGGGACACTCTCCCCTCCCCTCGGGACACTCTCCCCTCCCCTGAGAAACTCTCCCCTCCCCCCTTCCCTCCCCCTGGGACACTCTCCCCTCCCCTCCCCTCCCCTCGGGACACTCTCCCCTCCCCTCCCCCGGGACACTCTCCCCTCCCCCTGGGACACTCTCCCCTCCCCTCGGGACACTCTCCCCTCTCCCCGGGACACTATCACCTCCCCCCTGGACACTCTACCCTCCCCTCCCCCTGGGATACTCTCCCCTCCCCCTGGGACTCTCTGTCCTCCCCTCGGGACACTCTCCCTTCCCCCGGGACACTCTCCCCTCCCCTCGGGACACTCTCCCCTCTCCTCGGGACACTCTCCCCTCCCCTCGGGACACTCTCCCCTCCCCTGAGACACTCTCCCCTCCCCTTCCCTCCCCCTGGGACACTCTCCCGTCCCATCCCCTCCCCTCGGGACACTCTCCCCTCCCCCCGAGACACTCTCCCCTCCCCCCGGGACACTCTCCCCTCCCCCCGGGACACTCTCCCCTCCCCTTGGGACACTCTCCCCTCCCCTCGGGACACTCTCCACTCCCCTCGGGACACTCTCCCCTCCCCTGAGACACTCTCCCCTCCCCTTCCCTCCCCCTGGGACACTCTCCCCTCCCCTCCCCTCCCCTCGGGACATTCTCCCCTCCCCTCCCCCCGGGACACTCTCCCCTCCCCCTGGGACAATCTACCCTCCCCTCCCCTCGGGAGACTCTACCCTCTCCCCGGGACACTCTCCCCTCCCCCCGGGACACTCTCCCCTCCCCTCCCCCTGGGACACTTTCCGCTCCCCCTGGGACTCTCTCCCTTTCCCCGGGACACTCTCCCCACCCCTCGAGACACTCTCCCCTCCCCCCGAGACACTCTCCCCTCATCCTGAGACACACTCCCCTCCTTCTGAGTCACTCTCCCCTCCCCCGGAGACACTCTCCCCTCCCCCCGAGACACTCTCCCCTCCCCCCAAGACACTCTCCCCTCCCCCCGAGACACTCTCCCCTCCCCCGGGACACTCTCCCCTCCCCCCGAGACACTCTCCCCTCCCCCCGAGAAACTCTCCCCTCCTCCGGGGACACTCTCTCTTCCCCCTGAGACACTCCCCCCTCCCCGCGAGACACTCACCCCTCCCCCCGAGACACTCTCCCCTCCCCCCGAGACACTCTCCCCTCCCCCCGAGACACTCTCCCCTCCCCTCGGGACACTCTCCCCTCTCCCCGGGACACTCTCCACTCCCCTGAGACACTCTCTCCTCCCCTCCCCTCCCCTCCCCTCGGGACATTCTCCCCTCCCCTCCCCCCGGGACACTCTCCCCTCCCCCTGGGACAATCTCCCCTCCCCTCACCTCGGGACACTCTCCCCTCTCCCCGGGCACTCTCCCCTCCCCCCGGGACACTCTCCCCTCCCCTGCCCCTGGGACACTCTCCCCTCCCCCTGGGACTCTCTCCGCTCCCCCCGGGTCACTCTCCTCTCCCCCGGAGACACTCTCCCCTCCCCCGGAGACACTCTCCTCTCCCCCGAGACACTCTCCCTCCCCCCGAGACACTCTCCCATCCCCCAGGGACACTCTCCCCTCCCCCCGAGACACTCTCCCCTTCCCCCGAAACACTCTACCCTCCCCCCGGGACGCTCTCCTCTCCCCTCGGGACACTCTCCCCTCCCCTCGAGACACTCTCCCTTCCCCCGGGACACTCTCCCCTCCCCGCGAGACACTATCCCCTCCCCCCGAGACACTCTCCCCTCCCCCTGAGACACTCTCCCCTCCCCTTGGGACACTCTCCCCTCCCCTCGGGACACTCTCCACTCCCCCTGAGACACTCTCCCCTCCCCCCGGGACACTCTCCCCTCCCCTCCTCCTGGGACACTCTCCCCTCCCCCTGAGACACCCTCCCCTCCCCCCGGGACACTCTCCCCTCCCCTGAGACAGTCTCTCCTCCCCTCCTCTCCCCTCCCCCCGGGACACTCTCCCCTCCCCCCGAGACACTCTCCCCTCCTCCGGGGACACTCTCTCTTCCCCCTGAGACACTCCCCCCTCCCCGCGAGACACTCACCCCTCCCCCCGAGACACTCTCCCCTCCCCCCGAGACACTCTCCCCTCCCCCCGAGACACTCTCCCCTCCCCTCGGGACACTCTCCCCTCTCCCCGGGACACTCTCCACTCCCCTGAGACACTCTCTCCTCCCCTCCCCTCCCCTCCCCTCGGGACATTCTCCCCTCCCCTCCCCCCGGGACACTCTCCCCTCCCCCTGGGACAATCTCCCCTCCCCTCACCTCGGGACACTCTCCCCTCTCCCCGGGCACTCTCCCCTCCCCCCGGGACACTCTCCCCTCCCCCTGGGACTCTCTCCGCTCCCCCCGGGTCACTCTCCTCTCCCCCCGAGACACTCTCCCCTCCCCCCGAGATACTCTCCTTTCCCACTGAGACACTCTCCCCTCCCCCTGAGACACTCTCCCCTCCCCCTCAGTCACTCTCCCCTCCCCCGGAGACACTCTCCCCTCCCCCAGGGACACTCTCCCCTCCCCCCGAGACACTCTCCCCTTCCACCGAGACACTCTCCCCTCCCCCCGGGACGCTCTCCTCTCCCCTCGGGACACTCTCCCCTCCCCTCGAGACACTCTCCCTTCCCCCCGAGTTACTCTCCCCTCCCCGCGAGACACTATCCCCTCCCCCCGAGACACTCTCCCCTCCCCCTGAGACACTCTCCCCTCCCCTTGGGACACTCTCCCCTCCCCTCGGGACACTCTCCACTCCCCCTGAGACACTCTCCCCTCCCCCCGGGACACTCTCCCCTCCCCTCCTCCTGGGACACTCTCCCCTCCCCCTGAGACACCCTCCCCTCCCCCCGGGACACTCTCCCCTCCCCTGAGACAGTCTCTCCTCCCCTCCTCTCCCCTCCCCCCGGGACACTCTCCCCTCCCCCCGAGACACTCTCCCCTCCCCCCGAGACACTCTCCCCTTCCCCCGGGACACTCTCCCCTCCCCCCGGGACACTCTCCCTTCCCCCCGGGACACTCTCCACTCCCCGCGGGACACTCTCCCCTCCCACCGGGACACTCTCCCCTCCCCTCCTCTCGGGACACTCTCCCCTCCCCCCGAGACACTCTCCCCTCCCCCCGGGACACTCTCCCCTCCCCCGGGAAACTCTCCCCTCCCCTCCCCTCCACTCCCCTCGGGACATTCTCCCCTCCCCTCCCCCCGGGACACTCTCCCCTCCCCCTGGGACACTCTCCCTCCCCTCCCCTCGGGACACTCTCCCCTCTCCCCGGGACACTCTCCCCTCCCCCTGGGACACTCTCCCATCCCCCAGGGACACTCTCCCCTCCCCCCGAGACACTCTCCCCTTCCCCCGAGACACTCTCCCCTCCCCCCGGGACGCTCTCCTCTCCCCTCGGGACACTCTCCCCTCCCCTCGAGACACTCTCCCTTCCCCCCGAGACACTCTCCATTCCCCGCGAGACACTATCCCCTCCCCCCGAGACACTCTCCCCTCCCCCTGAGACACTCTCCCCTCCCCTTGGGACACTCTCCCCTCCCCTTGGGACACTCTCCACTCCCCCTGAGACACTCTCCCCTCCCTCCGGGACACTCTCCCCTCCCCTCCTCCTGGGACACTCTCCCCTCCCCCTGAGACACCCTCCCCTCCCCCCGGGACACTCTCCCCTCCCCTGAGACAGTCTCTCCTCCCCTCCTCTCCCCTCCCCCCGGGACACTCTCCCCTCCCCCCGAGACACTCTCCCCTCCTCCGGGGACACTCTTTCTTCCCCCTGAGACACTCCCCCCTCCCCGCGAGACACTCACCCCTCCCCCCGAGACACTCTCCCCTCCCCCCGAGACACTCTCCCCTCCCCCGAGACACTCTCCCCTCCCCTCGGGACACTCTCCCCTCTCCCCGGGACACTCTCCACTCCCCTGAGACACTCTCTCCTCCCCTCCCCTCCCCTCCCCTCGGGACATTCTCCCCTCCCCTCCCCCCGGGACACTCTCCCCTCCCCCTGGGACAATCTCCCCTCCCCTCACCTCGGGACACTCTCCCCTCTCCCCGGGCAGTCTCCCCTCCCCCCGGGACACTCTCCCCTCCCCTGCCCCTGGGACACTCTCCCCTCCCCCTGGGACTCTCTCCGCTCCCCCCGGGTCACTCTCCTCTCCCCCCGAGACACTCTCCCCTCCCCCCGAGATACTCTCCCCTCCCACTGAGACACTCTCCCCTCCCCCTGAGACACTCTCCCCTCCCCCTGAGTCACTCTCCCCTCCCCCGGAGACACTCTCCCCTCCCCCGGAGACACTCTCCTCTCCCCCCGAGACACTCTCCCCTCCCCCCGAGACACTCTCCCATCCCCCAGGGACACTCTCCCCTCCCCCCGAGACACTCTCCCCTTCCCCCGAGATACTCTCCCCTCCCCCCGGGATGCTCTCCTCTCCCCTCGGGACACTCTCCCCTCCCCTCGAGACACTCTCCCTTCCCCCCGAGACACTCTCCCCTCCCCGCGAGACACTATCCCCTCCCCCCGAGACACTCTCCCCTCCCCCTGAGACACTCTCCCCTCCCCTCGGGACACTCTCCACTCCCCCTGAGACACTCTCCCCTCCCCCCGGGACACTCTCCCCTCCCCTCCTCCTGGGACACTCTCCCCTCCCCCTGAGACACCCTCCCCTCCCCCCGGGACACTCTCCCCTCCCCTGAGACAGTCTCTCCTCCCCTCCTCTCCCCTCCCCCTGGGACACTCTCCCCTCCCCCCGAGACACTCTCCCCTCCCCCCGAGACACTCTTCCCTTCCCCCGGGACACTCTCCCCTCCCCCCGGGACACTCTCCCTTCCCCCCGGGACACTCTCCACTCCCCGCGGGACACTCTCCCCTCCCACCGGGACACTCTCCCCTCCCCTCCTCTCGGGACACTCTCCCCTCCCCCCGAGACACTCTCCCCTCCCCCCGGGACACTCTCCCCTCCCCCGCGACACTCTCCCCTCCCCTCCCCTCCACTCCCCTTGGGACATTCTCCCCTCCCCTCCCCCCGGGACACTCTCCCCTCCCCCTGGGACACTCTCCCCTCCCCTCCCCTCGGGACACTCTCCCCTCTCCCCGGGACACTCTCCCCTCCCCCTGGGACACTCTCCCCTCCCCTCCTCCTGGGACACTCTCCCTTCCCCCTGGGATTCTCTCCGCTCCCCCTGGGACACTCTCCTCTCCCCTGCCCCTGGGACACTCTCCCCTCCCCTCCCCCTTGGACACTCTCCCGTCCCCTCCCCACGGAACACTCTCCCCTCCCCCCGGGACACTCTCCCCTCCCCCCGAGACACACTCCCCTCCCCTCGGGACACTCTCCCCTCCCCCCGGGACACTCTGCCTTCCCTCCGGGACACTCTCCCCTCCCCCCGGGACACTCTCCCCTCCCCACGGGACACTCTCCCCTCCCCTCCCTCGGGACACTCTCCATTCCCCCCGGGAAACTCTCCCCTCCCTCCGGGACACTCTCCCCTCCTCCGGGGACACTCTCTCTTCCCCCTGAGACACTCCCCCCTCCCCGCGAGACACTCACCCCTCCCCCCGAGACACTCTCCCCTCCCCCCGAGACACTCTCCCCTCCCCCCGAGACACTCTCCCCTCCCCTCGGGACACTCTCCCCTCTCCCCGGGACACTCTCCACTCCCCTGAGACACTCTCTCCTCCCCTCCCCTCCCCTCCCCTCGGGACATTCTCCCCTCCCCTCCCCCCGGGACACTCTCCCCTCCCCCTGGGACAATCTCCCCTCCCCTCACCTCGGGACACTCTCCCCTCTCCCCGGGCACTCTCCCCTCCCCCCGGGACACTCTCCCCTCCCCTGCCCCTGGGACACTCTCCCCTCCCCCTGGGACTCTCTCCGCTCCCCCCGGGTCACTCTCCTCTCCCCCCGAGACACTCTCCCCTCCCCCCGAGATACTCTCCTTTCCCACTGAGACACTCTCCCCTCCCCCTGAGACACTCTCCCCTCCCCCTCAGTCACTCTCCCCTCCCCCGGAGACACTCTCCCCTCCCCCGGAGACACTCTCCTCTCCCCCCGAGACACTCTCCCCTCCCCCGGAGACACTCTCCCATCCCCCAGGGACACTCTCCCCTCCCCCCGGGACGCTCTCCTCTCCCCTCGGGACACTCTCCCCTCCCCTCGAGACACTCTCCCTTCCCCCCGAGTTACTCTCCCCTCCCCGCGAGACACTATCCCCTCCCCCCGAGACACTCTCCCCTCCCCCTGAGACACTCTCCCCTCCCCTTGGGACACTCTCCCCTCCCCTCGGGACACTCTCCACTCCCCCTGAGACACTCTCCCCTCCCCCCGGGACACTCTCCCCTCCCCTCCTCCTGGGACACTCTCCCCTCCCCCTGAGACACCCTCCCCTCCCCCCGGGACACTCTCCCCTCCCCTGAGACAGTCTCTCCTCCCCTCCTCTCCCCTCCCCCCGGGACACTCTCCCCTCCCCCCGAGACACTCTCCCCTTCCCCCGGGACACTCTCCACTCCCCGCGGGACACTCTCCCCTCCCACCGGGACACTCTCCCCTCCCCTCCTCTCGGGACACTCTCCCCTCCCCCCGAGACACTCTCCCCTCCCCCCGGGACACTCTCCCCTCCCCCGGGAAACTCTCCCCTCCCCTCCCCTCCACTCCCCTCGGGACATTCTCCCCTCCCCTCCCCCCGGGACACTCTCCCCTCCCCCTGGGACACTCTCCCCTCCCCTCCCCTCGGGACACTCTCCCCTCTCCCCGGGACACTCTCCCCTCCCCCTGGGACACTCTCCCATCCCCCAGGGACACTCTCCCCTCCCCCCGAGACACTCTCCCCTTCCCCCGAGACACTCTCCCCTCCCCCCGGGACACTCTCCCCTCCCCTCGAGACACTCTCCCTTCCCCCCGAGACACTCTCCATTCCCCGCGAGACACTATCCCCTCCCCCCGAGACACTCTCCCCTCCCCCTGAGACACTCTCCCCTCCCCTTGGGACACTCTCCCCTCCCCTCGGGACACTCTCCACTCCCCCTGAGACACTCTCCCCTCCCTCCGGGACACTCTCCCCTCCCCTCCTCCTGGGACACTCTCCCCTCCCCCTGAGACACCCTCCCCTCCCCCCGGGACACTCTCCCCTCCCCTGAGACAGTCTCTCCTCCCCTCCTCTCCCCTCCCCCCGGGACACTCTCCCCTCCCCCCGAGACACTCTCCCCTCCTCCGGGGACACTCTTTCTTCCCCCTGAGACACTCCCCCCTCCCCGCGAGACACTCACCCCTCCCCCCGAGACACTCTCCCCTCCCCCCGAGACACTCTCCCCTCCCCCGAGACACTCTCCCCTCCCCTCGGGACACTCTCCCCTCTCCCCGGGACACTCTCCACTCCCCTGAGACACTCTCTCCTCCCCTCCCCTCCCCTCCCCTCGGGACATTCTCCCCTCCCCTCCCCCCGGGACACTCTCCCCTCCCCCTGGGACAATCTCCCCTCCCCTCACCTCGGGACACTCTCCCCTCTCCCCGGGCACTCTCCCCTCTCCCCGGGACACTCTCCCCTCCCCTGAGACAGTCTCTCCTCCCCTCCTCTCCCCTCCCCCCGAGACACTCTCCCCTCCCCCCGAGAAACTCTCCCCTCCTCCGGGGACACTCTCTCTTCCCCCTGAGACACTCCCCCCTCCCCGTGAGACACTCACCCCTCCCCCCGAGACACTCTCCCCTCCCCCCGAGACACTCTCCCCTCCCCCCGAGAAACTCTCCCCTCCTCCGGGGACACTCTCTCTTCCCCCTGAGACACTCCCCCCTCCCCGTGAGACACTCACCCCTCCCCCCGAGACACTCTCCCCTCCCCTCGGGACACTCTCCCCTCTCCCCGGGACACTCTCCACTCCCCTGAGACACTCTCTCCTCCCCTCCCCTCCCCTCCCCTCGGGACACTCTCCCCTCCCCCTGGGACTCTCTCCGCTCCCCCCGGGTCACTCTCCTCTCCCCCCGAGACACTCTCCCCTCCCCCCGAGATACTCTCCCCTCCCACTGAGACACTCTCCCCTCCCCCTGAGACACTCTCCCCTCCCCCTGAGTCACTCTCCCCTCCCCCGGAGACACTCTCCCCTCCCCCGGAGACACTCTCCTCTCCACCCGAGACACTCTCCCCTCCCCCCGAGACACTCTCCCATCCCCCAGGGACACTCTCCCCTCCCCCCGAGACACTCTCCCCTTCCCCCGAGACACTCTCCCCTCCCCCCGGGATGCTCTCCTCTCCCCTCGGGACACTCTCCCCTCCCCTCGAGACACTCTCCCTTCCCCCCGAGACACTCTCCCCTCCCCGCGAGACACTATCCCCTCCCCCCGAGACACTCTCCCCTCCCCCTGAGACACTCTCCCCTCCCCTCGGGACACTCTCCCCTCCCCCCGAGACACTCTCCCCTCCCCCTGAGACACTCTCCCCTCCCCTCGGGACACTCTCCCCTCCCCTCGGGACACTCTCCACTCCCCCTGAGACACTCTCCCCTCCCCCCGGGACACTCTCCCCTCCCCTCCTCCTGGGACACTCTCCCCTCCCCCTGAGACACCCTCCCCTCCCCCCGGGACACTCTCCCCTCCCCTGTGACAGTCTCTCCTCCCCTCCTCTCCCCTCCCCCCGGGACACTCTCCCCTCCCCCCGAGACACTCTCCCCTCCCCCCGAGACACTCTTCCCTTCCCCCGGGACACTCTCCCCTCCCCCCGGGACACTCTCCCTTCCCCCCGGGACACTCTCCACTCCCCGCGGGACACTCTCCCCTCCCACCGGGACACTCTCCCCTCCCCTCCTCTCGGGACACTCTCCCCTCCCCCCGAGACACTCTCCCCTCCCCCCGGGACACTCTCCCCTCCCCCGCGACACTCTCCCCTCCCCTCCCCTCCACTCCCCTTGGGACATTCTCCCCTCCACTCCCCCCGGGACACTCTCCCCTCCCCCTGGGACACTCTCCCCTCCCCTCCCCTCGGGACACTCTCCCCTCTCCCCGGGACACTCTCCCCTCCCCCTGGGACACTCTCCCCTCCCCTCCTCCTGGGACACTCTCCCTTCCCCCTGGGATTCTCTCCGCTCCCCCTGGGACACTCTCCTCTCCCCTGCCCCTGGGACACTCTCCCGTCCCCTCCCCACGGGACACTCTCCCCTCCCCCCGGGACACTCTCCCCTCCCCCCGAGACACACTCCCCTCCCCTCGGGACACTCTCCCCTCCCCCCGGGACACTCTCCCCTCCCCTCCCTCGGGACACTCTCCATTCCCCCCGGGACACTCTCCCCTCCCTCCGGGACACTCTCCCCTCCTCCGGGGACACTCTCTCTTCCCCCTGAGACACTCCCCCCTCCCCGCGAGACACTCACCCCTCCCCCCGAGACACTCTCCCCTCCCCCCGAGACACTCTCCCCTCTCCCCGGGCACTCTCCCCTCCCCACGGGACACTCTCCCCTCCCCTGCCCCTGGGACACTCTCCCCTCCCCCTGGGACTCTCTCCGCTCCCCCCGGGTCACTCTCCTCTCCCCCCGAGACACTCTCCCCTCCCCCCGAGATACTCTCCTTTCCCACTGAGACACTCTCCCCTCCCCCTGAGACACTCTCCCCTCCCCCTCAGTCACTCTCCCCTCCCCCGGAGACACTCTCCCCTCCCCCGGAGACACTCTCCTCTCCCCCCGAGACACTCTCCCCTCCCCCGGAGACACTCTCCCATCCCCCAGGGACACTCTCCCCTCCCCCCGAGACACTCTCCCCTTCCACCGAGACACTCTCCCCTCCCCCCGGGACGCTCTCCTCTCCCCTCGGGACACTCTCCCCTCCCCTCGAGACACTCTCCCTTCCCCCCGAGTTACTCTCCCCTCCCCGCGAGACACTATCCCCTCCCCCCGAGACACTCTCCCCTCCCCCTGAGACACTCTCCCCTCCCCTTGGGACACTCTCCCCTCCCCTCGGGACACTCTCCACTCCCCCTGAGACACTCTCCCCTCTCCCCGGGACACTCTCCCCTCCCCTGAGACAGTCTCTCCTCCCCTCCTCTCCCCTCCCCCCGGGACACTCTCCCCTCCCCCCGAGAAACTCTCCCCTCCTCCGGGGACACTCTCTCTTCCCCCTGAGACACTCCCCCCTCCCCGTGAGACACTCACCCCTCCCCCCGAGACACTCTCCCCTCCCCCCGAGACACTCTCCCCTCCCCCCGAGACACTCTCCCCTCCCCTCGGGACACTCTCCCCTCTCCCCGGGACACTCTCCACTCCCCTGAGACACTCTCTCCTCCCCTCCCCTCCCCTCCCCTCGGGACATTCTCCCCTCCCCTCCCCCCGGGACACTCTCCCCTCCCCCTGGGACAATCTCCCCTCCCCTCACCTCGGGACACTCTCCCCTCTCCCCGGGCACTCTCCCCTCCCCCCGGGACACTCTCCCCTCCCCTGCCCCTGGGACACTCTCCCCTCCCCCTGGGACTCTCTCCGCTCCCCCCGGGTCACTCTCCTCTCCCCCCGAGACACTCTCCCCTCCCCCCGAGATACTCTCCCCTCCCACTGAGACACTCTCCCCTCCCCCTGAGACACTCTCCCCTCCCCCTGAGTCACTCTCCCCTCCCCCGGAGACACTCTCCCCTCCCCCGGAGACACTCTCCTCTCCCCCCGAGACACTCTCCCCTCCCCCCGAGACACTCTCCCATCCCCCAGGGACACTCTCCCCTCCCCCCGAGACACTCTCCCCTTCCCCCGAGACACTCTCCCCTCCCCCCGGGATGCTCTCCTCTCCCCTCGGGACACTCTCCCCTCCCCTCGAGACACTCTCCCTTCCCCCCGAGACACTCTCCCCTCCCCGCGAGACACTATCCCCTCCCCCCGAGACACTCTCCCCTCCCCCTGAGACACTCTCCCCTCCCCTCGGGACACTCTCCACTCCCCCTGAGACACTCTCCCCTCCCCCCGGGACACTCTCCCCTCCCCTCCTCCTGGGACACTCTCCCCTCCCCCTGAGACACCCTCCCCTCCCCCCGGGACACTCTCCCCTCCCCTGAGACAGTCTCTCCTCCCCTCCTCTCCC
Organism: Pristiophorus japonicus; assembly: GCF_044704955.1. Classification (NCBI taxonomy): domain Eukaryota; kingdom Metazoa; phylum Chordata; class Chondrichthyes; family Pristiophoridae; genus Pristiophorus; species Pristiophorus japonicus. The sequence continues at coordinate 48,888 of NW_027251122.1, forward strand.
CTCCCCCCGGGACACTCTCCCCTCCCCCCGAGACACTCTCCCCTCCCCCCGAGACACTCTTCCCTTCCCCCGGGACACTCTCCCCTCCCCCCGGGACACTCTCCCTTCCCCCCGGGACACTCTCCACTCCCCGCGGGACACTCTCCCCTCCCACCGGGACACTCTCCCCTCCCCTCCTCTCGGGACACTCTCCCCTCCCCCCGAGACACTCTCCCCTCCCCCCGGGACACTCTCCCCTCCCCCGCGACACTCTCCCCTCCCCTCCCCTCCACTCCCCTTGGGACATTCTCCCCTCCCCTCCCCCCGGGACACTCTCCCCTCCCCCTGGGACACTCTCCCCTCCCCTCCCCTCGGGACACTCTCCCCTCTCCCCGGGACACTCTCCCCTCCCCCTGGGACACTCTCCCCTCCCCTCCTCCTGGGACACTCTCCCTTCCCCCTGGGATTCTCTCCGCTCCCCCTGGGACACTCTCCTCTCCCCTGCCCCTTGGACACTCTCCCGTCCCCTCCCCACGGGACACTCTCCCCTCCCCCCGGGACACTCTCCCCTCCCCTCCTCCTGGGACACTCTCCCCTCCCCCTGAGACACCCTCCCCTCCCCCCGGGACACTCTCCCCTCCCCTGAGACACTCTCTCCTCCCCTCCTCTCCCCTCCCCCCGGGACACTCTCCCCTCCCCCCCGAGACACTCTCCCCTCCCCTCGGGACACTCTCCCCTCCCCCCGGGACACTCTGCCTTCCCTCCGGGACACTCTCCCCTCCCCCCGGGACACTCTCCCCTCCCCACGGGACACTCTCCCCTCCCCTCCCTCGGGACACTCTCCATTCCCCCCGGGACACTCTCCCCTCCCTCCGGGACACTCACCTCTCCCTCCGGGACACTCTCCACTCCCCTCTGGACACTCTCCCCTCCCCTCGGGACACTCTCCCCTCGCCTCGGGACACTCTCCCCTCCCCTCAGACACTCTCCCCTCCCCTTCGCTCCCCTCTCCTCCCCTCGGGACACTCTCCCCTCTCCCCGGGACACTCTCCCCTCCCCCCGGGACACTCACCCCTCCCCTCCCCCTGGGACACTCTCCCCTCCCCCCGGGACACTCTCCCCTCCCCCCGGGACACACTCCCCTCCCCCCGGGACCGTCTCCCCTCCCCCCGGGACACACTCCACTCCCCTCGGGACACTCTCCCCACCCCTTGGAACACTCGCCCCTCCCCCCGGGACACTCTCCCCTCCCACCGGGACACTCTCCCCTCCCCTGAGACACTCTCCCCTCCCCCCGGGACACTCTCCCCTCCCCTCCCCTTCCCCCGGGAGACTCTCCCATTCCCCCGGGACACTCTCCCCTCCCCTCGGGACACTCTCTCCTCCCCTCGGAACACTCTCCACTCCCCCTGAGACACGCTCCACTCTCCCCGGGACACTCTCCCCTCCCCTGAGACACTCTCTCCTCCCCTCCTCTCCCCTCCCCTCGGGACACTCTCCCCTCCCCCCGAGACACCCTCCCCTCCCCCCGGGACACTCTCCCCTCCACCCGGGACTCTCTCCCCTCCCCCCGGGACACTCTCCACTCCCCTCGGGACAATCTCCCCTCCTCTCGGGACACTCTCCACTCCCCTCCGGACACTCTCCCCTCCCCTGAGACACTCTCCCCTCCCCTTCGCTTCCCCTATGGGACACTCTCCCCTCCCCTCCCCTCCCCTCGGGACATTCTCCCCTCCCCTCCCCCCGGGACACTCTCCCCTCCCCCTGGGACAATCTCCCCTCCCCTCCCCTCGGGACACTCTCCCCTCTCCCCGGGCACTCTCCCCTCCCCCCGGGACACTCTCCCCTCCCCTCCCCCTGGGACACTCTCCCCTCCCCCGGGGACTCTCTCCGCTCCCCCCGGGTCACTCTCCTCTCCCCCCGAGACACTCTCCCCTCCCACCAAGATACTCTCCCCTCCCACTGAGACACTCTCCCCTCCCCCTGAGTCACTCTCCCCTCCCCCTGAGACACTCTCCCCTCCCCCTGAGTCACTCTCCCCTCCCCCGGAGACACTCTCCCCTCCCCCGGAGACACTCTCCCCTCCCGCCGAGACACTCTCCCCTCCCCCCGAGACACTCTCCCCTCCCCCCGGGACACTCTCCCTACCCCCCGAGACACTCTCCCCTCCCCGCGAGACACTATCCCCTCCCCCCGAGACACACTCCCCTCCACCCGAGACACTCTCCCCTCCCCTCGGGACACTCTCCCCTGCCCCCGGGACACTCTCCCCTCCCCTCCTCCTGGGACACTCCCCTCCCCCTGAGACACCCTCCCCTCCCCCCGGGACACTCTCCCCTCCCCCCGGGACACTCTCCCCTCCCCCCGAGACACTCTCCCCTCCCCTCGGGACACTCTCCCCACCCCCCGGGACACTCTCCCTTCCCCCCGGAACACTCTCCCCTCCCCCCGGGACACTCTCCCCTCCCACCGGGACACTCTCCCCTCCCCTCCCCTCGAAGACACTCTCCCCTCCCCCCGAGACACTCTCCCCTCCCCCCGGGACACTCTCCCCTCCCCCGCGACATTCTCCCCTCCCCTCCCCTCCCCTCCCCTCCCCTCCCCTCGCGACATTCTCCCCTCCCCTCCCCCCGGGACACTCTCCCCTCCCCCTGGGACACTCTCCCCTCCCCTCCCCTCGGGACACTCTCCCCTCTCCCCGGCACACTCTCCCCTCCATCCGGGACACACTCCCCTCCCCTCCTCCTGGGACAATCTCCCCTCCCCCTGGGACTCTCTCCCGTCCCCTCCCCCCGGGACACTCTCCCCTCCCCCCGGGACACTCTCCCCTCCATCCGGGACACACTCCCCTCCCCTCCTCCTGGGACAATCTCCCCTCCCACTGGGACACTCTCCCCTCCCCTCCCCCGGGACACTCTCCCCTCCCCTCCCCCTGGGACACTCTCCCGTCCCCTCCCCCCGGGACACTCTCCCCTCCCCCCGGGACACTCTCCCCTCCCCCCGAGACACACTCCCCTCCCCTCGGGACACTCTCCCCTCCCCCCGGGACACTCTCCCCTCCACCCGGGACACTCTCCCCTCCCCTCCTCCTGGGACAATCTCCCCTCCCCCTGGGACTCTCTCCCCTCCCACTGGGACACTCTCCCCTCCCCTCCCCCTGGGACACTCTCCCCTCCCCTCCCCCTGGGACACTCTCCCGTCCCCTCCCCCCGGGACACTCACCTCTCCCCCCGGGACACTCTCCCCTCCCCCTGGGACACTCTCCCCTTCCCTCCCTCGGGACACTCTCCATTCCCCCCGGGACACGCTGCTCTCCCCCCGGGACACTCACCCCTCCCTCCGGGACACTCTCACCTCCCCTCTGGACACTCTCCCCTCCCTTCGGGACACTCTCCCCTCGCCTCGGGACACTCTCCCCTCCCCTGAGACACTCTCCCCTCCCCTTCCCTCCCCCCGAGACACTCTCCCCTCCCCTCCCCCCGAGGCACTCTCCCCTCCCCCCGAGACACTCTCCCCTCCCCCCGAGACACTCTCATCTCCCGCTGAGACACTCTCCCCTCCCCCCGAGACACTCTCCCCTCCCCTGGAGACACTCTCCCCTCCCCCCGAGACACTCTCCCCTCCCCCCGAGACACTCTCCCCTCCCCCCCGAGACTCTCTCCCCTCCCCCCGAGACTCTCTCCCCTCCGCACGAGACACTCTCCCCTCCCCCCGGGACACTCTACCCTCCCCCCGGGACATTCTCCCCTCCCCCCGGGACACCCTCCCCTCCCCTGAGACACTCTCCCCTCCCCTCCCCTCCCCCCGGGACACTCTCCCCTCCCCCGGGACACTCTCCCCTCCCCCCGAGACACTCTCCCCTTCCCTCGGGACACTCTCCCCTCCCCCCGGGACACTCTCCCTTCCCCCCGGGACACACAGCCCTCCCCCCGGGACACTCTCCCCTCCCCCCGGGACACACTCCCCTCCCCTCCCCTCGGGCCACTCTCCCCTTCCCCCGAGACATTCTCCCCTCACCCCGGGACACTCTCCCCTCCCCCCGGGACACTGTCCCCACAACCCGGGACACTCTCCCCTTCCCCCGGGACACTCTCCCCTCCCTCGGGACACTCTCCCCTCCCCTGAGACACTCTCCCTTCCCCCCGAGACACTCTCCCCTCCCCTCGGGACACTCTCCCCTCCCCTGAGACACTCTCCCTTCCCCTTCCCTCCCCCTGGGACACTCTCCCCTCCCCTCCCCTCCCCTCGGGACACTCTCCACTCCCCTCCCTCGGGACACTCTCCCCTCTCCCCGGGACACACTCCCCTCTCCCAGGGACACTCTTCCCTCCCCTCCCCCTGGGACACTCTCACCTCCGCCTGGGACTCTCTCCCCTCCCCCCGGGACACTCTCCCCTCCCCCCGAGACACACTCCCCTCCCCCCGAGACACTCTCCCCTCCCACTGAGACACTCTCCCCTCCCCCTGAGACACTCTCCCCTCCCCCCGAGACACTCTCCCCTCCCCCTGAGACACTCTCCCCTCCCCCCCTGAGACACACACCCCTCCCCCTGAGTCACTCTCCCCTCCCCCGGAGATGCTCTGCCCTCCCCCGGAGACACTCTCCCCTCACCCCGAGACACTCTCCCATCCCCCCGAGACATTCTCCCCTCCCCCCGGGACACTCTCCCCTCCCCCCGAGACACTCTCCCCTCCCCCCGAGACACTCTCCCCTCCCCCCGTGACACTCCCCCCTCCCCTCGGGACACTCTCCCCTCCCCCCGAGACACTCTCCTCTCCCCCCGAGACATTCTCCCCTCCCCCCGAGACACTCTCCCCTCCCCCCGAGGCACTCTCCCCTACACTTGGGACAGTCTCCCCTCCCCTCTGGACACTCTCCCCTCCCCCTGAGACACTCACCCCTCCCCCCGGGACACTCTCCTCTCCCCCCGAGACATTCTCCCCTCCCCCCGAGACACTCTCCCCTCCCCCCGAGGCACTCTCCCCTACACTTGGGACACTCTCCCCTCCCCTCTGGACACTCTCCCCTCCCCCTGAGACACTCACCCCTCCCCCCGGGACACTCTCCCCTCCCCTCCCCTCGGGACACTCTCCCCTCCCCCCCGAGACACTCTCCCCTCCCCCCGAGACACTCTCCCCTCCCCCCGGGACACTCTCCCCTCCCCTCGGGACACTCTCCCCTCCCCTGAGAAACTCTCCCCTCCCCCCTTCCCTCCCCCTGGGACACTCTCCCCTCCCCTCCCCTCCCCTCGGGACACTCTCCCCTCCCCTCCCCCGGGACACTCTCCCCTCCCCCTGGGACACTCTCCCCTCCCCTCGGGACACTCTCCCCTCTCCCCGGGACACTATCACCTCCCCCCTGGACACTCTACCCTCCCCTCCCCCTGGGACACTCTCCCCTCCCCCTGGGACTCTCTGTCCTCCCCTCGGGACACTCTCCCCTCCCCTGAGACACTCTCCCCTCCCCCCGGGACACTCTCCCCTCTCCTCGGGACACTCTCCCCTCCCCTCGGGACACTCTCCCCTCCCCTGAGACACTCTCCCCTCCCCTTCCCTCCCCCTGGGACACTCTCCCGTCCCATCCCCTCCCCTCGGGACACTCTCCCCTCCCCCCGAGACACTCTCCCCTCCCCCCGGGACACTCTCCCCTCCCCCCGGGACACTCTCCCCTCCCCTCGGGACACTCTCCCCTCCCCTCGGGACACTCTCCACTCCCCTCGGGACACTCTCCCCTCCCCTGAGGCACTCTCCCCTCCCCTTCCCTCCCCCTGGGACACTCTCCCCTCCCCTCCCCTCCCCCCGGGACACTCTCCCCTCCCCTCGGGACACTCTCCCCTCCCCCTGGGACAATCTCCCCTCCCCTCCCCTCGGGAGACTCTACCCTCTCCCCGGGACACTCTCCCCTCCCCCCGGGACACTCTCCCCTCCCCTCCCCCCGGGACACTCTCCCCTCCCCTCCCCCTGGGACACTTTCCGCTCCCCCTGGGACTCTCTCCCTTTCCCCGGGACACTCTCCCCACCCCTCGAGACACTCTCCCCTCCCCCCGAGACACTCTCCCCTCATCCTGAGACACACTCCCCTCCTTCTGAGTCACTCTCCCCTCCCCCGGAGACACTCTCCCCTCCCCCCGAGACACTCTCCCCTCCCCCCAAGACACTCTCCCCTCCCCCCGAGACACTCTCCCCTCCCCCCGGGACACTCTCCCCTCCCCCCGAGACACTCTCCCCTCCTCCGGGGACACTCTCCCCTCCCCTGAGACACTCTCCCCTCCCCTTCCCTCCCCGTGGGACACTCTCCCCTCCCCTCCCCTCCCCTCGGGAGACTCTACCCTCTCCCCGGGACACTCTCCCCTCCCCCCGGGACACTCTCCCCTCCCCTCCCCCTGGGACACTTTCCGCTCCCCCTGGGACTCTCTCCCTTTCCCCGGGACACTCTCCCCACCCCTCGAGACACTCTCCCCTCCCCCCGAGACACTCTCCCCTCCCCCCGGAGACACTCTCCCCTCCCCCGGAGACACTCTCCTCTCCCCCCGAGACACTCTCCCCTCCCCCCGAGACACTCTCCCATCCCCCAGGGACACTCTCCCCTCCCCCCGAGACACTCTCCCCTTCCCCCGAGACACTCTCCCCTCCCCCCGGGACGCTCTCCTCTCCCCTCGGGACACTCTCCCCTCCCCTCGAGACACTCTCCCTTCCCCCCGAGACACTCTCCCCTCCCCGCGAGACACTATCTCCTCCCCCCGAGACACTCTCCCCTCCCCCTGAGACACTCTCCCCTCCCCTTGGGACACTCTCCCCTCCCCTCGGGACACTCTCCACTCCCCCTGAGACACTCTCCCCTCCCCCCGGGACACTCTCCCCTCCCCTCCTCCTGGGACACTCTCAGCTCCCCCCGAGACACCCTCCCCTCCCCCCGGGACACTCTCTGCTCCCCTGAGACAGTCTCTCCTCCCCTCCTCTCCCCTCCCCCCGGGACACTCTCCCCTCCCCCCGAGACACTCTCCCCTCCCCCCGAGACACTCTCCCCTTCCCCCGGGACACTCTCCCCTCCCCCCGGGACACTCTCCCTTCCCCCCGGGACACTCTCCACTCCACGCGGGACACTTTCCCCTCCCACCGGGACACTCTCCCCTCCCCTCCTCTCGGGACACTCTCCCCTCCCCCCGAGACACTCTCCCCTCCCCCCGGGACACTCTCCCCATCCCCGGGACACTCTCCCCTCCCCTCCCCTCCACTCCCCTCGGGACATTCTCCCCTCCCCTCCCCCCGGGACACTCTCCCCTCCCCCTGGGACACTCTCTCCTCCCCTCCCCTCGGGACACTCTCCCCTCTCCCCGGGACACTCTCCCCTCCCCCTGGGACACTCTCCCCTCCCCTCCTCCTGGGACACTCTCCCCTCCCCCTGGGATACTCTCCGCTCCCCCTGGGACACTCTCCCCTCCCCTGCCCCTGGGACACTCTCCCCTCCCCTCCCCCTGGGACACTCTCCCGTCCCCTCCCCACGGGACACTCTCCCCTCCCCCCGGGACACTCTCCCCTCCCCCCGAGACACACTCCCCTCCCCTCGGGACACTCTCCCCTCCCCCCGGGACACTCTGCCTTCCCCCTGGGACACTCTCCCCTCCCCTCCTCCTGGGACACTCTCCCCTCCCCCTGGGATACTCTCCGCTCCCCCTGGGACACTCTCCCCTCCCCTGCCCCTGGGACACTCTCCCCTCCCCTCCCCCTGGGACACTCTCCCGTCCCCTCCCCACGGGACACTCTCCCCTCCCTCCGGGACACTCACCCCTCCCCCCGGGACACTCTCCCCTCCCCCCGGGACACTCTCCCCTCCCTCCGGGACACTCACCTCTTCCTCCGGGACACTCTCCCCTCGCCTCGGGACACTCTCCCCTCCCCTGAGACACTCTCCCCTCCCCTTCGCTCCCCTCCCCTCCCCTCGGGACACTCTCCCCTCTCCCCGGGACACTCTCCCCTCCCCCCGGGACACTCACCCCTCCCCTCGGGACACTCTCCTCCCCCTGGGACACTCTCCCTTCCCCCCGAGACACTCTCCCCTCCCCCCGGGACACTCTCCCCTCCACCCGGGACTCTCTCCCCTCCCCCCAGGACACTCTCCACTCCCCTCGGGACAATCTCCCCTCCTCTCGGGACACTCTCCCCTCCCCTCCGGACACTCTCCCCTCCCCTGAGACACTCTCCCCTCCCCTTCGCTACCCCTATGGGACACTCTCCCCTCCCCTCCCCTCCCCTCGGGACATTCTCCCCTCCCCTCCCCCCGGGACACTCTCCCCTCCCCCTGGGACAATCTCCCCTCCCCTCCCCTCGGGACACTCTCCCCTCTCCCCGGGCACTCTCCCCTCCCCCCGGGACACTCTCCCCTCCCCTCCCCCTGGGACACTCTCCCCTCCCCCGGGGACTCTCTCCGCTCCCCCCGGGTCACTCTCCTCTCCCCCCGAGACACTCTCCCCTCCCCCCAAGATACTCTCCCCTCCCACTGAGACACTCTCCCCTCTCCCTGAGACACTCTCCCCTCCCCCTGAGTCACTCTCCCCTCCCCCGGAGACACTCTCCCCTCCCCCGGAGACACTCTCCTCTCCCCCCGAGACACTCTCCCCTCCCCCCGAGACACTCTCCCATCCCCCAGAGACACTCTCATCTCCCCTGACACACTCTCCCCTCCCCCTGAGACACTCTCCCCTCCCCCTGAGACACTCTCTCCTCCCCCTGAGTCACTCTCCCCTCCCCTGGAGACACTCTGCCCTCCCCCCGAGACACTCTCCCCTCCCCCCGAGACACTCTCCCCTCCCCCCCGAGACTCTCTCCCCTCCCCCCGAGACTCTCTCCCCTCCCCCCGAGACTCTCTCCCCTCCCCCCCGAGACACTCTCCCCTTCCCCCGAGACACTCTCACTCTCCCCTCCCCCCGGGACGCTCTCCTCTCCCCTCGGGACACTCTCCCCTCCCCTCGAGACACTCTCCCCTCCCCGCGAGACACTATCCCCTCCCCCCGAGACACTCTCCCCTCCCCCTGAGACACTCTCCCCTCCCCTTGGGACACTCTCCCCTCCCCTCGGGACACTCTCCACTCCCCCTGAGACACTCTCCCCTCCCCCCGGGACACTCTCCTCTCCCCCCGAGACATTCTCCCCTCCCCCCGAGACACTCTCCCCTCCCCCCGAGGCACTCTCCCCTACACTTGGGACAGTCTCCCCTCCCCTCTGGACACTCTCCCCTCCCCCTGAGACACTCACCCCTCCCCCCGGGACACTCTCCCCTCCCCTCCCCTCGGGACACTCTCCCCTCCCCCCCGAGACACTCTCCCCTCCCCCCGAGACACTCTCCCCTCCCCCCGGGACACTTTCCCCTCCCCTCGGGACACTCTCCCCTCCCCTGAGAAACTCTCCCCTCCCCCCTTCCCTCCCCCTGGGACACTCTCCCCTCCCCCCCGAGACACTCTCCCCTCCCCCCGAGACACTCTCCCCTCCCCCCGGGACACTTTCCCCTCCCCTCGGGACACTCTCCCCTCCCCTGAGAAACTCTCCCCTCCCCCCTTCCCTCCCCCCGGGACACTCTCCCCTCCCCTCCCCTCGGGACACTCTCCCCTCCCCTCCCCCGGGACACTCTCCCCTCCCCCTGGGACACTCTCCCCTCCCCTCGGGACACTCTCCCCTCTCCCCGGGACACTATCACCTCTCCCCTGGACACTCTACCCTCCCCTCCCCCTGGGATACTCTCCCCTCCCCCTGGGACTCACTGTCCTCCCCTCGGGACACTCTCCCTTCCCCCGGGACACTCTCCCCTCCCCCCGGGACACTCTCCCCTCTCCTCGGGACACTCTCCCCTCCCCTCGGGACACTCTCCCCTCCCCTGAGACACTCTCCCCTCCCCTTCCCTCCCCCTGGGACACTCTCCCGTCCCATCCCCTCCCCTCGGGACACTCTCCCCTCCCCCCGAGACACTCTCCCCTCCCCCCGGGACACTCTCCCCTCCCCCCGGGACACTCTCCCCTCCCCTCGGGACACTCTCCCCTCCCCTGAGACACTCTCCCCTCCCCTTCCCTCCCCCTGGGACACTCTCCCCTCCCCTCCCCTCCCCCCGGGACACTCTCCCCTCCCCTCGGGACACTCTCCCCTCCCCCTGGGACAATCTACCCTCCCCTCCCCTCGGGAGACTCTACCCTCTCCCCGGGACACTCTCCCCTCCCCCCGGGACACTCTCCCCTCCCCTCCCCCTGGGACACTTTCCGCTCCCCCTGGGACTCTCTCCCTTTCCCCGGGACACTCTCCCCTCCCCTCGAGACACTCTCCCCTCCCCCCGAGACACTCTCCCCTCATCCTGAGACACACTCCCCTCCTTCTGAGTCACTCTCCCCTCCCCCGGAGACACTCTCCCCTCCCCCCGAGACACTCTCCCCTCCCCCCAAGACACTCTCCCCTCCCCCCGAGACACTCTCCCCTCCCCCCGGGACACTCTCCCCTCCCCCCGGGACACTCTCCCCTCCCCTGAGACACTCTCCCCTCCCCTTCCCTCCCCCTGGGACACTCTCCCCTCCCCTCCCCTCCCCTCGGGAGACTCTACCCTCTCCCCGGGACACTCTCCCCTCCCCCCGAGACACTCTCCCCTCCCCCCGGAGACACTCTCCCCTCCCCCGGAGACACTCTCCTCTCCCCCCGAGACACTCTCCCCTCCCCCCGAGACACTCTCCCATCCCCCAGGGACACTCTCCCCTCCCCCCGAGACACTCTCCCCTTCCCCCGAGACACTCTCCCCTCCCCCCGGGACGCTCTCCTCTCCCCTCGGGACACTCTCCCCTCCCCTCGGGACACTCTCCACTCCCCCTGAGACACTCTCCCCTCCCCCCGGGACACTCTCCCCTCCCCTCCTCCTGGGACACTCTCAGCTCCCCCTGAGACACCCTCCCCTCCCCCCGGGACACTCTCTCCTCCCCTGAGACAGTCTCTCCGCCCCTCCTCTCCCCTCCCCCCGGGACACTCTCCCCTCCCCCCGAGACACTCTCCCCTCCCCCCGAGACACTCTCCCCTTCCCCCGGGACACTCTCCCCTCCCCCCGGGACACTCTCCCTTCCCCCTGGGACACTCTCCACTCCCCGCGGGACACTTTCCCCTCCCACCGGGACACTCTCCACTCCCCGCGGGACACTTTCCCCTCCCACCGGGACACTCTCCCCTCCCCTCCTCTCGGGACACTCTCCCCTCCCCCCGAGACACTCTCCCCTCCCCCCGGGACACTCTCCCCTCCCCCGGGACACTCTCCCCTCCCCTCCCCTCCACTCCCCTCGGGACATTCTCCCCTCCCCTCCCCCCGGGACACTCTCCCCTCCCCCTGGGACACTCTCCCCTCCCCTCCCCTCGGGACACTCTCCCCTCTCCCCGGGACACTCTCCCCTCCCCCTGGGACACTCTCCCCGCCCCTCCTCCTGGGACACTCTCCCCTCCCCCTGGGATACTCTCCGCTCCCCCTGGGACACTCTCCCCTCCCCTGCCCCTGGGACACTCTCCCCTCCCCTCCCCCTGGGACACTCTCCCGTCCCCTCCCCACGGGACACTCTCCCCTCCCCCCGGGACACTCTCCCCTCCCCCCGAGACACACTCCCCTCCCCTCGGGACACTCTCCCCTCCCCCCGGGACACTCTGCCTTCCCCCTGGGACACTCTCCCCTCCCCTCCTCCTGGGACACTCTCCCCTCCCCATGGGATACTCTCCGCTCCCCCTGGGACACTCTCCCCTCCCCTGCCCCTGGGACACTCTCCCCTCCCCTCCCCCTGGGACACTCTCCCGTCCCCTCCCCACGGGACACTCTCCCCTCCCCCCGGGACACTCTCCCCTCCCCCCGGGACACTCTCCCCTCCCTCCGGGACACTCACCTCTTCCTCCGGGACACTCTCCCCTCGCCTCGGGACACTCTCCCCTCCCCTGAGACACTCTCCCCTCCCCCCGGGACACTCTCCCCTCCCCTGAGACACTCTCCCCTCCCCCCGGGACACTCTCCCCTCCCCTCCCCTTCCCCCGGGAGACTCTCCCCTTCCCCCGGGACACCCTCCCCTCCCCTCGGGACACTCTCTCCTCCCCTCGGAACACTCTCCACTCCCCCTGAGACACCCTCCACTCTCCCCGGGACACTCTCCCCTCCCCTGAGACACTCTCTCCTCCCCTCCTCTCCCCTCCCCTCGGGACACTCTCCCCTCCCCCCGAGACACTCTCCCCTCCCCCCGGGACACTCTCCCCTCCACCCGGGACTCTCTCCCCTCCCCCCGGGACACTCTCCACTCCCCTCGGGACAATCTCCCCTCCTCTCGGGACACTCTCCCCTCCCCTCCGGACACCCCTCCCCTGAGACACTCTCCCCTCCCCTTCGCTTCCCCTATGGGACACTCTCCCCTCCCCTCCCCTCGGGACATTCTCCCCTCCCCTCCCCCCGGGACACTCTCCCCTCCCCCTGGGACAATCTCCCCTCCCCTCCCCTCGGGACACTCTCCCCTCTCCCCGGGCACTCTCCCCTCCCCCCGGGACACTCTCCCCTCCCCTCCCCCTGGGACACTCTCCCCTCCCCCGGGGACTCTCTCCGCTCCCCCCGGGTCACTCTCCTCTCCCCCCGAGACACTCTCCCCTCCCCCCAAGATACTCTCCCCTCCCACTGAGACACTCTCCCCTCTCCCTGAGACACTCTCCCCTCCCCCTGAGTCACTCTCCCCTCCCCCGGAGACACTCTCCCCTCCCCCGGAGACACTCTCCTCTCCCCCCGAGACACTCTCCCCTCCCCCCGAGACACTCTCCCATCCCCCAGGGACACTCTCCCCTCCCCCCGGAGACACTTTCCCCTTCCCCCGAGACACTCTCCCCTCCCCCCGGGACGCTCTCCTCTCCCCTCGGGACACTCTCCCCTCCCCTCGAGACACTCTCCCTTCCCCCCGAGACACTCTCCCCTCCCCCCGAGACACTCTCCCTTCCCCCGAGACACTCTCCCCTCCCCGCGAGACACTATCCCCTCCCCCCGAGACACTCTCCCCTCCCCCCGAGACACTCTCCACTCCCCCTGAGACACTCTCCCCTCCCCCCGGGACAGTCTCCCCTCCCCTCCTCCTGGGACACTCTCCCCTCCCCCTGAGACAACCTCCCCTCCCCCCGGGACACTCTCTCCTCCCCTGAGACAGTCTCTCCTCCCCTCCTCTCCCCTCCCCCCGGGACACTCTCCCCTCCCCCCGAGACACTCTCCCCTCCCCCCGAGACACTCTCCCCATCCCCCAGGGACACTCTCCCCTCCCCCCGAGACACTCTCCCCTTCCCCCGAGACACTCTCCCCTCCCCCCGAGACACTCTCCCCTCCCCCCGGGACGCTCTCCTCTCCCCTCGGGACACTCTCCCCTCCCCTCGAGACACTCTCCCTTCCCCCCGAGACACTCTCCCCTCCCCGCGAGACACTATCCCCTCCCCCCGAGACACTCTCCCTTCCCCCCGAGACACTCTCCCCTCCCCGCGAGACACTATCCCCTCCCCCCGAGACACTCTCCCCTCCCCCTGAGACACTCTCCCCTCCCCTTGGGACACTCTCCCCTCCCCTCGGGACACTCTCCACTCCCCCTGAGACACTCTCCCCTCCCCCCGGGACAGTCTCCCCTCCCCTCCTCCTGGGACACTCTCCCCTCCCCCTGAGACACCCTCCCCTCCCCCCGGGACACTCTCTCCTACCCTGAGACAGTCTCTCCTCCCCTCCTCTCCCCTCCCCCCGGGACACTCTCCCCTCCCCCCGAGACACTCTCCCCTCCCCCCGAGACACTCTCCCCTCCCCTCCTCTCGGGACACTCTCCCCTCCCCCCGAGACACTCTCCCCTCCCCCCGGGACACTCTCCCCTCCCCCGGGACACTCTCCCCTCCCCTCCCCTCCACTCCCCTCGGGACATTCTCCCCTCCCCTCCCCCCGGGACACTCTCCCCTCCCCCTGGGACACTCTCCCCTCCCCTCCCCTCGGGACACTCTCCCCTCTCCCCGGGACACTCTCCCTTCCCCCTGGGACACTCTCCCCTCCCCTCCTCCTGGGACACTCTCCCCTCCCCCTGGGATTCTCTCCGCTCCCCCTGGGACACTCTCCCCTCCCCTGCCCCTGGGACACTCTCCCCTCCCCTCCCCCTGGGACACTCTCCCGTCCCCTCCCCACGGGACACTCTCCCCTCCCCCGGGACACTCTCCCCTCCCCCCGAGACACACTCCCCTCCCCTCGGGACACTCTCCCCTCACCCCGGGACACTCTCCCCTCCCCACGGGACACTCTCCCCTCCCCTCCCTCGGGACACTCTCCATTCCCCCCGGGACACTCTCCCCTCCCTCCGGGACACTCACCTCTTCCTCCGGGACACTCTCCCCTCCCCTCTGGACACTCTCCCCTCCCCTCGGGACACTCTCCCCTCGCCTCGGGACACTCTCCCCTCCCCTGAGACACTCTCCCCTCCCCTTCGCTCCCCTCCCCTTCCCTCGGGACACTCTCCCCTCTCCCCGGGACACTCTCCCCTCCCCCCGGGACACTCACCCCTCCCCTCCCCCTGGGACACTCTCCCCTCCCCCCGGGACACTCTCCCCTCCCCCCGGGACACTCTCCCCTCCCCCCGGGACCGTCTCCCCTCCCCCCGGGACACACTCCACTCCCCTTGGAACACTCTCCCCTCCCCCCGGGACACTCTCCCCTCCCCTGAGACACTCTCCCCTCCCCCCGGGACACTCTCCCCTCCCCTCCCCTTCCCCCGGGAGACTCTCCCCTTCCCCCGGGACACTCTCCCCTCCCCTCGGGACACTCTCTCCTCCCCTCGGAACACTCTCCACTCCCCCTGAGACACCCTCCACTCTCCCCGGGACACTCTCCCCTCCCCTGAGACACTCTCTCCTCCCCTCCTCTCCCCTCCCCTCGGGACACTCTCCCCTCCCCCCGAGACACTCTCCCCTCCCCCCGGGACACTCTCCCCTCCACCCGGGACTCTCTCCCCTCCCCCCGGGACACTCTCCACTCCCCTCGGGACAATCTCCCCTCCTCTCGGGACACTCTCCCCTCCCCTCCGGACACTCTCCCCTCCCCTGAGACACTCTCCCCTCCCCTTCGCTTCCCCTATGGGACACTCTCCCATCCCCTCCCCTCCCCTCGGGACATTCTCCCCTCCCCTCCCCCCGGGACACTCTCCCCTCCCCCTGGGACAATCTCCCCTCCCCTCCCCTCGGGACACTCTCCCCTCTCCCCGGGCACTCTCCCCTCCCCCCGGGACACTCTCCCCTCCCCTCCCCCTGGGACACTCTCCCCTCCCCCGGGGACTCTCTCCGCTCCCCCCGGGTCACTCTCCTCTCCCCCCGAGACACTCTCCCCTCCCCCCAAGATACTCTCCCCTCCCACTGAGACACTCTCCCCTCTCCCTGAGACACTCTCCCCTCCCCCTGAGTCACTCTCTCCTCCCCCGGAGACACTCTCCCCTCCCCCGGAGACACTCTCCCCTCCGCCCGAGACACTCCCCCCTCCCCCCGAGACACTCTCCCCTCCCCCCGGGACACTTTCCCTACCCCCCGAGACATTCTCCACTCCCCGGGAGACACACTCCCCTCCACCCGAGACACTCTCCCCTCCCCTCGGGACACTCTCCCCTGCCCCCGGGACACTCTCCCCTCCCCTCCTCCTGGGACACTCTCCCCTCCACCTGAGACACCCTCCCCTCCCCCCGGGACACTCTCCCCTCCCCTGAGACACTCTCTCCCCCCGGGACACTCTCCCCTCCCCCCGGGACACTCTCCCCTCCCCCCGAGACACTCTCCCCTCCCCTCGGGACACTCT
This sequence comes from Pristiophorus japonicus, assembly GCF_044704955.1. Lineage (NCBI taxonomy): Eukaryota > Metazoa > Chordata > Chondrichthyes > Pristiophoridae > Pristiophorus > Pristiophorus japonicus. The sequence goes on from NW_027251122.1 coordinate 64,690, forward strand.
CCCCACCCCCCGGGACACACTCCCTTCCCCCCGGGACACTCTCCCCTCCCACCAGGACACTCTCCCCTCCCACCGGGACACACTCCCCTCCCCTCCTCCTGGGACAATCTCCCCTCCCCCTGGGACTCTCTCCCCTCCCCTCCCCCTGGGACACTCTCTCCTCCCTCCCCCTGGGACACTATCCCGTCCCCTCCCCCCGGGACACTCTCCCCTCCCCCCGGGACACTCTTCCCTCCCCCCGAGACACACTCCCCTCCCCTCGGGACACTCTCCCCTCCCCCCGGGACACTCTCCCCTCCACCCGGGACACTCTCCCCTCCCCTCCTCCTGGGACAATCTCCCCTCCCCCTGGGACTCTCTCCCTTCCCACTGGGACACTCTCCCCTCCCCTCCCCCTGGGACACTCTCCCCTCCCCTCCCCCTGGGACACTCTCCCGTCCCCTCCCCCCGGGACACTCTCCATTCCCCCCGGGACACGCTGCTCTCCCCCCGGGACACTCACCCCTCCCTCCGGGACACTCTCACCTCCCCTCTGGACACTCTCCCCTCCCTTCGGGACACTCT